>NC_136491.1:153502936-153617936 GCF_053919585.1 Euprymna scolopes
AAACTGAAGTTAGAAGCTCGGTTGCAATGAACTTTCTTGTGTCCATATATTTATTTCATGTGTTAAACACCCACACAAGCACTTCGCGCACACACCTACCACGCATTGATACATTGATACGAAATATGTTACATGGATGCTTATTTACTGTCTTAATGACAATGAAGTATGTACTTTATATATACATTTCAAGACAAGAATATATACTGTATATAACATTGTACTGACCATTCATACCGTACGATTTATCATGCCCTGATATTTTTATTTATTTATTACTCGCGGCTGGTTTAGCCCGGTCGGAAAATACGCTTAAATGTGAGTTTTTTCATTTGTCAAGATTTCGTATTTATTATTATAGAGTCGTGATTTCAAAAGTAAAAAGAAAAAGGGATTTTTAACCGGCTAAAACCCTATAAAAGAAGATTCTATGAAGGATCCAATCATTTGAGACACCTAGCGCCGCTCTGTGACTTTTAGCTTCGGTAAAGATAGATTTGAAAAAATGGAGACAGACAGATATATAGCTGTAACATTGTTAAGCGTCTGATGTTGAAGAATAGGAAGTGCGGCACGAGAAATCGAACCTGGGTAGAGGGATTTAGAATTATTGATACTTAATTCATAGAATAAATAAGAGAGCTTTAAATTACTTTTTTAAGTAAGAGATAAACAGAAAATAAAAGGTAAAAGTTTTAAACAGAAACTCACCGCTAAAAATAGGATGAAAAAAAAAAACAATAAATGAAAGTTAAACGGGCCGACATTTGATATGTAAGAATATGGTATCGAATGTCGGACGACACCGATAATTGACCGGTTCAAACACTTGATACGTATGAATGAAATATCAATTTCTAACCGGCTTTGGCAAATTGGTATATAAACACGGCAAGTTGCGAAGTCATGTGAATCTTGCCTTTTCTGTACTGAGGTCGAAACGTCGAGCTGACGATAGACCGCCGGTCGCAAGATCACTGACGTCACGTTACGCAGTAGAGAAGTTTCTGGATGAGAGACCGAACGTGTCGAATCGTATCGAAAGAAGAAACGAGCCGCGCCCAACTCCTACCACGACCACGATAACGAACTTTGAAATCAGACGTTCACAGTGTTTCGACACTCAACTGTTATACATTTATATAACAAATAATTTGTGTTTTATTTTGCTTCTATAATACACTTAGACTTTTTTTTACTTATAACAAGTCGTCTGTACTTTTTTTTCTTCTTATGACGTCACCAGTCTGATTGCAGTGACTTGCTGGAGAATACTCGACTTCTTTGTCAGAGCGTGTCGACTTGGATCGAAGACAACCCGGGCAAGTAGGCCCCCGCTGGTGTCAACCATAAGACAAGAAGTAGCCGTGATGCAGAAGGGCCTACCCCTTTCCCAGCAGGGACAGCCGACCGGACGGGAGGAAACGCCTTTTATATATAAAATTATTATTTGAACTCTTATTCATACAAAACAAGACACGTTAAGGGCCACACTCAATTTCTTTACTAACTCAGTGCTTGAGAGATGAAGAACTTCGAATATCTATGTATTTCATATAGACTTCAAGTGTTAGCCCCAGGTCGTGGGCCCCTTGATTTCTGAGAACTTCGACTGAAGTAAAATAAAAAATAAAAAAAATATAGGACAATGCCTACATAGACACTATGTAGGCAGTTGAGCAGCGAAATGCCTGTTGGTATGAAATTTACATTCCTGCATGTTCGTACAATATGGGAAGCAAAATCGAGCAGTTCTAAAGAAAAACAGTTTTTAAAGTATAAAGATTTCCGTTATAGTAGGATCTCGAAAGTGAAGGTCTTTGTTTTTTGCTGTTTTTCGGGTTAGTTCGGGTCACGTCGAACGTGTACAAATGGGATGCAGCATTGTGGCGACAGGATATGGATCGGACTTGATTGATAGTATATGATCGATAACATTATGGATCCTTTTTAAACTTTTTTAGAGAGAGAAATCAGTGGTAGATGCACCAGCTCAGATGTTACAACAATACTCTATACTTGAGCGAAACGTGGCTTTGTTGAAATGGATGATACTGCCAGGTATGAGTAGTTTTCTAGCCCGGTAGAGAGAACCAGCAGTTGTAGCAATGACCCCATTAGTGGTGTCAGATTAAAAATAAGGTTTGATTCGATAATTTTCCACTTAAAATTTATATTACTGAAGGTGTTGAAAAATACCCTTAAAATTAAAAAGTTAGATTTAGAGTTACGTGTACAGAATATTACGTTACGGACAGGAAGTCTAAAGAAATATGTGGCAAATGAGAAGATTAGATGTCTCGTTTTCTGACTGTATCGGATTAATGTGTGATCGGATTATTGATAGTTGCTGCTTCCATAGCAGATAAGTTGGAGTATCATATAAGTATACGTGTGTAAACGATTCTGTACTGTTCTTTTTTGATAAAAGTTATCATCGATCTTAGCCCCCCCCCCAAAAAAAAATGTGTTTAGAAGTCAATTCAGCATTTACTCATTTTCCATTTCGGGTCATTCAAAGAACATGAAAATTATTCATATAGGTTTGGAGAGACCTTCTCTTTGTAAACAGAACGGATGTTTCTTAGGTTTGACAGTGATTAGTCTCCAGTAGAATTCACTATTGTACATAGCTCATAACGCAGCGTTGTTTTAAATATATAGTGTCTTTCTTGTTTTTTTTTCTCTCCGTTATGCTTCCTAACGTTGCTTTTTTTAGTACAAATAGTTTCATTAGAATTTCTTATACTTTTTCGTTTGAATAAAACTTCCTGCCTGAATCAGATTAATAAGTGATCGAGTTTATGGATAATTGTTTATTCCATGTACTTTTCTTTAGTAATAACAATTATTATCGATGTCTCCACCAAAGTGTATAGAAGTAAATATAAATGAAAAAATATAACAAAAGAATAAAAAAAAGTTGATATGCAGGTCTATGATATATGAAATGGGGGAGGTTGGAATCTTTTTTCGTTCATATGAATAAAATTGTTGATTAAAACACACAAAAGCAGTTTAATAGGATTGTTAATCAATATATAGAGTTAGATTACGCAGAGTTTTAGGAGTTGCAATTTTAGACAGAACAATTTAGGAAACTCTTGAGTTTGCCACAGTTGAGAAGAGTTTCCGGTTAAGATAGTCGACAGTAGATTCCGCGTTTGATCAGTGAGGGATAATTAAATGCAGGCTATCCTTCGGAGCAGATAGGATCTGACATCAACTGGCGAACTCACGTGATTAAAAGACTAAAATGTATCGTAAACAGTTAGAGGGTCGCTTCCACGATGGTGTCAAACACGGAACAGAGTCTAACTAACACTTACAGAATTTGTTAGACTTTGTGTTCTCTGTATTTCAGTTTTATGTATTTAAAAATCCGGGCGGCCCTTCTCGGCAGTTGCCAATGTCAGAGACGACAACGCGGCAGAAAGGAAGACTACAACTATGGTTAAAAAGAAGTAGAAGGACAAACAAAATAGAGAGTACATACTGTTGCTACGTGTTATCTACACAACTCTAGCAACATATATGATAAACTAGCGTTAGTAAAATATTCGGAAGTGCCAAATATCGGTCCACATTGTGCTGCAGTGATTTTTAATTCTAACGTTTATAATTTTATCCAGTTTTCTGTTACTCGTTTTATCGCATCTTTTTTCATATTGAGACGTTGTATTGATGTCTTAATTTCTGTAATAGTTTTCTCTTTCCGTCCATACACTTCCATTTTTTGCCCACATACTCCAGTCGACGGTAAATTATACTTGCGGTTCGAAATTAAAAACAATTTTGTTTCCTTCCCGAAGGGATTAAAAAAAAAAAAAAAAAAAAACGACGCCATATTTGAAGACGCGAAATTTGCACTCAATGTTTTTTTTATTTTAATTTCAATCGTCGAGATTTAATAATGGCGGCCGTAGATAGCGAAACATTTGCACCTATGCATACACACACTTCATTACGTATTCGCCACAAGAAAAATTTGAATAGGTGAAATAAAAATATAAACAACAAGTTTTATGGTGGACTATTTTAATACACACACACATCCGCACATCTGCACACACTCACACACACACACACACACACACACACACACACATAAATCTATCTTTTTGTCTGTTTGCCTGCCTGTCTGTCTCTCTTTCTCTTTCTCTTTCTCTCTCTCTCTCTCTCTCTCTCTCTCTCTCTCTATATATATATATATATATATATATATATATATATATATATATATATACGTATATGCATATATATATACTGGTTGTTTCATCCAAATACTACAATGAAAGAATCATCTCATAATCACTAATAACTATAAACATATCTATATATATCAATACGTAAATATTAAATGTTCTCATAACATAGCAGTCAGCCCTTTCCTGGTATTTTAAGCGTTCCGGTTTGTCTCTCTGTACAGCACCCTACATAATAGTACAGTAGAAACCAGGGATCGGGGGACACTAGGACACGTTTTATTCTGGCTACGATGTGAATTACGATGTTTTTCGGGCCCCTGGTTACGATATATTTCCCGCCTGACGTATTATGTAATTTGATTATATACATGTGTATTATATATCAACAGTATTCTGGGGTTCTACTGTCTATGGACGTACAATCAGGCTATTAAAATTTCTAAGTATTCTCACTGTAAAGTTGTAGAAGTTCTAAACAACTAATAATGGGTTTTCCGAAAGGTATGACCGAGGTCTAGGTCTAATTCTTATAGTCATGCAGAAGGGTTTTCCTTCAGCCACGCTTTTCATAACAACGCTAGACGATACGTCGTTTTTCATAATAACACTAGACGATACGGTGATGAATATATAAAATTTATCTACGTTTCATTTTCTATTACTATATATATATATATATATATATATATATATATATATAAACATTTACACATATCTAACATTATATCCATGCATATTTAAATGTTCAAATTTACAAGCAAAGATTGTGCATCATGTTGCCTACAATAGATATTGACATATGGATGTCTTCAAGTCCAATGTAAAAAAATTCCTAATGAACCGTCCACTTAAGTAAACATTTCAGCAAATCTCCTCACTAACGTAATGTACTTGCAATAACCCTTATCCCTGAGTTGCTTCCGGGCCTTGATAAGTGGTGATCACTGTGTAAAAAAAAAATCCAAATTTATAATAATTTTTAATGGAATTGTATGATAGTTACAAAGTCAGTTTATAGATTCATTCAAGTTAATTCATGATCATTCTCGATTAAGAACACAGATCCTTGGAAATATTAAATAATAGAAAAAAAACAGCATATTTTATTGCTTCGATATGTTTTATACACACTCTTTCACACACACACACACACACACACACACACATATATATATATATATATATATATATATATATATATAGAGAGAGAGAGAGAGAGAGAGAGAGAGAAATAAAAGGAACAAACCATATTATGTGTTCATCGACGTTTCGTCTTTATTTCGAGATTTCCTCTGGATGAATGAGATTAAGAAACAAAAAACACCAGTGCAAGATATTTGAAAATGTTTCACGTGCAAACAGTGACGCTGTTTTGTTTCAGAAAAACGGAAAAAAGACGTTGGAAATTCAGAAAGGAGAGGGGGGGCTCTCGCACTGTTAAAGAGAGGGGAATTTCTTAATCTCATTCATCCACAGGAAGTCTCAAAATAAAGACGAAACGTTGGTGACCACATAATACGGTTTGTTCCTTTTTATTTCTCTATTTTCTCGGAATACTATTTCCATTATTTTCATCATATATATATATATATATATATATATATATATATATATATATATATATATATATATATATATGTACACCATTAAAATTAATATATCAACATTAGCCGACAAGCAGCATTAAAATGAATGTATCTAAACATTATTTAAAAATGTCGATAGAAAAGGAAGATTCTACTGACAACAAATTATATCGCTTTTTTTATTTGCCATTTTGCTCCGGGCGAAAGATTTTTCGGAATTTGACGGAAAAATGTTCTTTCTTTTCTCGCGCAATAAATAACTGCAGTTTCTGTGGCTGCCATTTTCTGATGCTGTATCAAAACACACAGCAATCTGCAGCCATATCGTAAATGCTTCGAACTGGTAAACACCTTTGTTTTCATAAAATTCTTTAAATTGAAAAGAAGCATCAATTGCACCAATAACTATTTTGTTTATTCTACTATTTTTTATCGCTTGAAATTACCTTCGGTTTAAAGATAGGAATTCGATAAAATCTTAACATTTTACGTATTTTTTGACACGAGAAATATTTGTGTGCGTGTGTTTTTTTTTTTTTTAATTTTTTTTTTTTTTTTGCTTATTGGACTTCTCAGCGTTTCACATCCGGTCTTCTCTATGTGCATTTTGTCGAACAAGCAAATCTTTCTGTCAAACTCGGAAATCATCACTGAATTTTTCACAGAATCATTTATTGCTTCGTTCTGTCAGCCATGACGGTGTAGATATCTTAAGTAATTCGAAAGTGTATTCATTCTATTGCCATCATTGAGAATTGAACCTTTAGCCCCCAGAAGAGTGTGATTTGCAACTAAACATTATCTAGCAATATAGCTTTTACGCAATGCTTCTTTACGAATAGCACTCAAAATGAGAAAATTGGTTTGAATATTCCAAATAATCTTAAGTCAGAATTTTAAATGATTTTCGTAATTATGTGTATACATTTGTCGGAATAATAATTCTCATTGCAAAACTGTCTTAATCAACTAAGATTGGCAAATAATTATTCTTTTGATTTATTCTTTCTCCATACTACAGACATTGCGTTAATAATAAAACTGATACTAATTCGCCGAGTTTTGATGAATTATCGCCCTTTAGTATTATTTTTGTGCTAACATCCCAATGGATGGGCGAGGAATGTATTATATGAGACAGTTTAGGAAGACATTTAGTTTCTTGTCTAGATTTTTTTCTATATTATTAAAAAACAAAAGATATGCATGATGTACGTACTCGTGAAGAAAGGAAAACATCATATTCCAAAAATCATATAAATTCATCTTTTATAAAACAACATTATTCTTACGCGGTTAATGGGAAATCGTAGTACTACAACATACATCTCGAAAGTGTTTAACTATTACTGAGTTGTCGCCTTTGTTTTCTCATAAATATTTTGCAAAATGGTGTTACGCCTCCGGTAATGATAACATTTTATTTTCTTATGTAAATATAAAACTACTTCATCAATTTATGTAATTTTCGGAATATGATATTATCGATTAGTCACGGGTACGCTCAACGTACAGTTTTTCTTTCTTTGCTGTTTTTTTCTTGGACGAGAACCGAAATTCATTTTTTTTTTTACATAGGCATCATCACTTATCAAGCCCAAGAGGGCACTCGAGGATAAGGGTTAAAGAGTGTACAGTAGACATTGGACGATATAGTAATCCTTAGTAATGGAAATTAGGTAAATTTGTTAACAAGTGGAACGGCTCATCAAGAACTTGTTTACGTTAGACTTGAAGACAACCATATTGTAGTCAGCTGGAAAGCAGGAAAACGGAAGACAATTCCACAGGCGTGTAGTTCTAAGAAAGAAGCTTTGTTAATGGAATCTACCTTTAGGTTTAGGCACAGATAACGAGTAGGGGGAATTATTGATAGTGTTTTCAGCTAGACGAGTGTTTCTTGTAAAAGTTTGGCGAGCGGGGGGGGGGACTGAAGCCACGGACACCGAGAGTAAGAAGAAGGCCTGTTAACTGAAAAATGTCTGCACGCAATGTAGGTAAGATGTGTCACTGTCAGTACTATATGAGGGCCATTTGAAAAAGAGCAATCAAACATTTTTAAAAAGAAAAAGGAACACAGTTCGATTTATACTGAAACTGAACTTTATTCAATATAAAATATAAATATTACCCCTGTAAAATTAAGTAATTTTAAAGCGATATACAATTTAATACTGATAAAACTGAATTATGAATTTAGGGAACAAACAAAGAAACGTTACACAAATATTTTTTCGTCTTCGGAACAAGATCACAGTGTATTATCTGTTTTGATGCTACACTTTACCTTTTCTGTCCTCGGTCGGTGGAGGAGAAATCTTTCATGAATGAGAGAATTTTTATTTTTGTTCCTATTCAGAGTGCCCCTTATTGGGAAGCTGGATTTTGCCCACAAGATTATATGTTGAAATATTTAAATAACTATTACTTTAAATACAGAAATTATATTTAAAGTTTTGGTTTTCTGTTCTTCTATGTCCATTTTTCCTCCATGTTTCTCATCAAAATGTGTAGCGTATTAGTTGTCTCACAGGCCATCATCAGTGATCGCTCACTGGCAGTAACTTGTAATGTTCCCTGGAGACCAAGTGTCAACAAGTCTCCCCAGATTTCCAGTGTTCTCCACCTCTTGAACACTTGTGAAGATGATTACATGTTATCGAAACAGCCGTTGTCACTGATTTCTCGTTGGCATCGGCCATTGGTGTTTCTTGGGGTTTGGGTGACAAAATGTCTCCCCAAGGTACCAGATTTTAACTGCACACTTCCAGTGGAGATTTGTTAGTACTCTCCCACCTCGGTCTTTCCATCCTCCCTGACCCTTCATAACTAGTTGGAGTGGCGCCAGTCGATGTCATCTACACCAGTTTTAAAATTATTATTACTATTATTATTATGATAATAATAAGGGTGCTTGTGTAGTGTACGCACATGTATTTTAAATATTAAATTAAAGTTTGGGTTTGTATTACTGTACACGTAAATTCGAAAAATTATCAAAAAAAAACAAAACAAATATATAACAAATAAATATTATCAAAGGCAAGATAAGTTACTTTTCTACCTAACTTGATATGTTTTTAAAGGTTTGAACTATTATACACATATATTGAAAAAGTGGTCAAAAATCAAATATATAGCAAATAAATGTTATCAAAGGCAACATACGTTACTTTTCTATCTGGAAAGGTTTTTAGTGGTTTTACTCACTTTAAAACGTGTGTGATCACTTCGAAAATCATATAATGTATATCGATATATTTTATATGTTATATATCTGTCTTTTTTTGGCAATTTTTTCGAATCTATGTGCATAGTAAAACAAACCCGTCTTGTAAATTATTCACAGTTTAAATGTTTTAAAAAACAAAAACTTGAATATATTTCAAAGAAATAAATTACGCCGGGTGCTAAAATATTGAAAATTCACCGAATGTAAAAAATAAAAAAAACTGCCGTGAAAAATGCTAACTTTAAAAAATTTGGAAATACTCAGTGAAAAGTTTTATTTATTATTAAAAGAACAGACTGAAAATATTATATAAAAATTGTTTGTTTTGCAATAAAATTATTTAATAAAATGAAATATTCGACTTTCTCCGATAGAAATTAAAGATTCAAAAACTAGTTCACTTACTATATTTTTTTAGATTAAAACTGTCCAACGTGCAATTATAAAATATTATCCAAATGGAGAATTGTTCTTTCTCTTTAGAACATACATGGACAATCGGTAACACATATTGATAGCCATAAATAATCGATAGCCATACTTTTTTACCTATTAGCGTGACCACGTGGTTGAATACCGGAAGCTGTCTATAGCTACAACTTAACCAGGAAGTGACGTTAGGCTGTCATATGCATCGGCCTTCTTCTTACTCTCGGTAGCCACGCTGAAGCTCAGTCGAAGACTTTCCATGAAAATAACGATACAGTAGAGACAAACTCGCAACATCTCTTCTGTGATATAGAGGTTGCAGAGAAGAGAAAAGGATATCTCCTACGAGGCTACGAAGTCTATTTTTAACTCTATCAAGGCAGGACGAGTCCTTTCTAGCAGCTCCTGCACAGATATGGCAACAGTATTCCATCCTTGGACGCACCTGGCTCTTATATAGATAGAGAATTGCATCAGCAGTGAGATATCTATTGGATCGAGAGAGGGATCCCACCATTTTTCCAGCGGCCTTGGCAATATATTTGATGTACGTGTTCCATTTAAGATCAGGAGTAACGGTCAAGCCCAGAAGCTTGTCAAAACTTGCGGCCTCCTCAAGAGGAGAGCCATTCATTTCAACTGATACCAGATGGGGATCAGAACGTTGATGATGTAAAGATATAAGCTTGGTTTTAGATGCATTAAAAGTAACCAGCTACTCCTTTCCCCATTGTACAACGTGATCAAGATCAGAGGAGAGAGAATCGGAGAAAACTTGGTTGTTTACTGACTTAGCTGTGCTACCATAGATGGTAATGTCATCAGCATAACTGTCTACAAATGATGTAAGGATGTGATTTGGAAGATTATAAATGTAGATCAGGAAAAGAGTTGGGCCCAGTATGGGCCACTGAGGGACACCAGCATTAATTCTGTGAGCTTCTGATTTTTGCCCATCAACTACTACTCTTACGAACCTTTCAAAAAGAAATGATTGAATAACTAATAAGACATTTCCAGCTATACCATAGATAGAGAGCTTGTGAAGTAAACCTTAATGTCATACCCTATAAAACGCCTTATATATGTCAAGAGCCATTGCCCCAGAAAGGTTGTCTCCCTCGAGAGATTCGCTAATCCTATGAGATATTACTGTAAGCACATCTACTGTAGATCTAGCAGAACGGAAACCATATTGTGTCACTAAGAAAGTTATTTTTGTTGAGATGGTTGATTACTTCTCTATTTAACACAGATTTCAGGAACTTACTCATGACGCACAGAACACTTATTGGTCTGTACTGAGAGGGGGATGAGCGATCACCTGAATTCTTAAATACAGGGCATACTGATGAGATTTTCCAGGGAGATGGGAAGCTATTCTCCTTAAGATAACGTTTAAACAGTTTTGTAATTATGGTCGCTAGTTTTTTTTTTTTTTTTTTAAGTTTTTTGAGTACTATAATTGGAATACCGTCAAGGCCGGTTGCTTTACTGGAATCAAGGTTCTTGATTAGCTTGGCAACATCACGTAAAGATATATGTATATTACATAGCGTGCTTTCTTATACAGGAGGAAATATTGGGGGTAGGCGGCCTTGGTCGCAAAGGGTAGAATTAGCTGCAAAGTTATTGGCAAAGAGTTTGGCTTTGTCTGATGTTGATGAGATTATCTCAGATCCATTGATGATAGGTGGGATAGAGCACACGCTTTGTTCAGGATTCTGTTTGCTATTTACCAAAACTGGTGGTAACCAAGCCACTGCTCAGCTACTATGGACTTAACGGATTGAGCATACAACTCTCTTGCGTTCTTTATTACATTCTTACAATGGTTGCTAGCAGTCCTGAAAGCGGCTTTAGTTTCCATACATCTACTACGTTAGAAGCAGTGGAAAAAGTGATTTCTGTACACAATGACAGCAGCACATTTTGGAAGGAACCATAGCTGGCTGTTAGGTTTTTGCTGAGCCTTTTTCCAGGGTATGAAACGGTCTATACCTACAATTAACCATTCCGTCAGGTCTGATACTATAGAGGACATATCCTTTTTAAACATGGAACACAGATGTAGATCAGATATAAATGTACGGAAACATTCCCAGTCAGCCATAGAGTATCGATATACTCTACGATGGAGAGGTACGTCTGGGGACTTATTATATTTCATTACCTTGATATCTCCAACAATAACTATAATTGATAACTCCTATTTATTAATTAACCAAAACAATTATGATCTCATAACACCTTACATACAAAGCAAATACAGCGTAAATCCAACTGGAGAACTGATACAAACAAAAGTTAATAACAAAATCATCACCTCACTAGACAGAGAAAGACTCGTCAATAACACTGGTCAACAAAAAGAAACTTTTTAAAAGGTGTCTGATATTTTTTAACTGATTTACTATATTTTTGCTAAATCTAGAAATAACATCCATTTTGCTCTCGGAGGTCAAATTTTTTTGTAAATTTGAATTTAAAATTATGCGACTTATATTTTTTAAAACAATGTTTTCAAGATTTACTAATGATGTTTCAATGGCAAAATGTCAGTTTTTATGATAAAATTGCTGTATTCTAACAAAGAATCATGTACACTTCATGTACAGTACATGTAACTAAAAATGAAAACTTAATGTTTGCATTATTACGGTCTAAATTTTCGTTTTTTTGATTGTCGCGAATGTTTTGGTGCTTGCACATCTCTTTTTAATTTTTTTTTATTCAATTTTCACCCCAAACAAGGCACAGTGCCACTTTGAAGCAGGGGGCTACTATCAGGGACTTAATTAGCGGGGTCATTATGAAGGGAGATGAGTAGAAAGATGTTTGTTAACATTACACTTGAACTTCTGCATATCATTGCAGTTGGGAAAGCAGAATCCCGGAAGGGAGTTCCAAAGACCCGCAGTTCTGGGGAAGAAACTATTGGAGTAAAAGGCTTTCTTGCACCTAGGGATCTCTACTGTAAAGGGATGAGACTTAGTAGCTTGTCGGGTTTGTCGGGGGTAGTTACGTTGGGGAGGTACAAGTGTTTGCAGTTCGTCAGAGCATTCACCATTGAAGTATTTGTAGAACAGGCAGAGGGATGCAACATCTCGTCGATGGGACAGAGGCTGAAGCCTAGATGACAGTTCAGGACCTATCAGGTTGGCGACTCTCTTTTGAACCCTGTCCAGGAGCGAGAGACAAGAAGCAGATGCACCAGCCCAAATGTGACAACAGTACTCCATACATGGGCGAATGGTTGCCTTATAGAGGTATAGGATACTGTCAGGCGTAAGTAGTTTTCTAGCACGGTAGAGGGAGCCAACCTTCCTTGCAGTAGCCTTGGCAATGCTCTCAATGTATCTATTCCAGTTCATATTCCCTGTAAACGTTAGGCCGAGGAGTTTAAAAGAAGTACTTTCAGGGAATGTGTTCTTGGCCATTGCTATTGGTGGTAGAGAAGGTTTCTTGTAGTTATTGAAGGAAACAAGCTTAGTCTTAGCAGCAGTGAATGTGACCAACCATTTTTGTCCCCATTCCACTACAGATTGGAGGTCATCCTCTAGTGTTTCTGTCATTGCCTTGGATATGTGTTCATTTGTTTTCCCCTCATATCTGTTATAGAGAGTGGTGTCATCGGCAAATATACCCATTTCCGAAACAATTTTATCAGGGAGGTCGTTTATGAATATCAGGAATAATAGAGGTCCAAGGATAGACCCCTGAGGTACTCCCGCATTTATGTCGTATTGTTTGGATGTACGACCGTCGAGGACAACTTTGATTTTTCTATTACTTAAGAAGGATTTAATTACATTATGAATTCTTCCAGTGATTCCATATGATCTAATTTTCCTTAGAAGACCAACGTGCCATACCCTGTCAAAAGCCTTAGATATATCGAGGGCCACCACTCTACCCTCCCCTGTTTTATCCAATGAACGGTATATACGTTCAGAAACTACAGTTAAGATATCTGCTGTTGAACGGGCTTGCCTGAATCCATATTGTTTGTCAGTCAGGAGTTTAGCAGCTGTTAGGTGCTGGACTAGGGCTTGATTAACTAAGGACTCAAATATTTTGGCGAAAAGCGGGAGGAGGCTAATGGGGCGATAATTTAGTGGGTCAGTTCTTTCACCAGAATTCTTGAATTCCAACAGTAGTCCGCCATCATCACCATGTCCCACCTTCCCTGGTAGCGTGATTCCATTTTTCTCAAGTCCTGGTGAAAGCGCTCTCCATGCTCATCGCTTAAAGAGCCAAGATTTTCGGGTAAGCGGTCCATGTGCGAGTACAGGTAGTGCATTTTTATGCTCATATTGCAGCCAAGGTTCCTAAAGGCCACTAACATGTTTGCTACTAGATCTTTATAGTTCTCTGCTTTTGTGTTGCCTATGAAATTCATCACGACCTGAACAAAGCAATTCCACGCTTGTTACTCAACAAGATTCATGGTCTCCTCAAACGCGGGAGAGTTTTTGATCAGCTGCCTAATTTGAGGACCATCAAAAATACCAGCTTTTAATTTTTCCGTTGACAAATTGGGGAAGGTTTTACACAGAAACTGAAAACACCGTCCATCTTTATCCAGGGCTTTTGTGAATTGCTTCATCAAACCGAGCTTTATGTGCAGTGGAGAAAATAAAATACGCCCCCTGACAACTAGAGGCTTGTTTATCAGATTTTTTTGCTCTACAAATTGCAAGCTCTTCACGTACTGGCCATTCTTTTTTCACGTAATGTTGAGTACGATCCCTACTATCCCAGAGGCATAAAAAGCATGGGTATTTGGTAAATACAGACTGCTGACTAAGCAAGAAGTTGACCATTTTTAAGTCAACGCAAATCAGCCATTTATGTTGGTCATAAGAATTTTTTCAAGGACGTACTTAATTGCTTCATGCTGTTCTTTTAATATTGTCGAATGTGCCAATGGCACGGATGCAAATTGATTTCCATTGTGTAACAACACACATTTCAAAGACCTTTTGCTGCTGTCGATAAAAAGTCGCCAGCCCTCGGATTTGTATTCAGGTACGCCGAGATGTTTCAGTAGCTCTACTATGTCATTGCAATAGACTAATTCTTTTTCTTGAGCAAAATATCTTAAAAATTCCTGGTGCCTAGTACGGAAGAAACTTACCTTAACTTTGCCATTTAGCATGTTCTTGTCCATTAAACGAGATGCAAGAAGTTCGGCAGAGTCTTTTGGCAAATTTAAATCGCGAACAAGATCGTTTAGTTCGTTTTGGGAAAACAATTTTGGCTGCTCATCATTGTCATCGGGAAAGGATGCATCATGATGATCATCGGTAGTGGTAATGCTTTGAGTTTGATCCTGGCTACTGCTGCTTTCTTCAATACTTGTATCTTCAAATACAGGTACGGGAATTTCTTCACTATGAGGAGTAGGGCGCATAGCTGACAGCAGATTGGGATACTCCAGTGCTGTGCGATTTTTTCTGTTAATCCTCATGACATTGATAGCACAAAATTAGCAATCGGTTGCATGATTTGAAGGCTCTCGCCAAATCATGGGGATGCCAAAGTTCATGGACTTTCGCGTGCCTTTGCTCCATTGACGGAGGTTCTCTGTGCATCTTTTGCAAACCATGTGAGGTGCCCAACTTTTGTCTTGATCGCCGAGCTTCATGCCAAAATATGCATAGTAAACGCGCTTGATAAAGGTGGTGACAGTATTGCACTTTGGTGCAAGTGTGTATTCACCACAAACATCGCAAAAAACATCTGGCTTATTTACACACATTCTTCGAGTCGCCATTTTATACATGAAAAAAATTAAAAATTAAATTTGTGTACGTTGTCTCCATGAAATTTTAAGTCTGTATCAAAAAAATTCGGCACAATTATATCTATGTCCTGCGAACAGTTTTAACCGCACAGTAATGAAATAATTTGACTCTGAAACACACAGAACCAATACGTAAGACTTACCTTCTCGTCTGCTTTCATATGTTGGTGTGTTTTAATAACAAGTTTTACCATTGAATTCCCGTATGGGCCAAATAAAGTCTTATCTTATCTTTAAATATCGCATAATAATCGCAAAACTTAGACTCCCTAATTAAAATTTAATCAAAAATTGTTTATTCAAATGCTTTCTTCTTTGTATTGCTAGTGCTAAAAAATTTAAATTTGTTCAGGTAATAGAACTTTAAACGGTAAATGGTTAATACTTCTGCTGTACCTTTCTCGGGTATTTAAAAGTTAAAAAATAGAAAATTAACGATAGCTTAAAATGTCGACCTGACCCAGCAAAAAGAGTGTCATTTTTTGATTCAGCACATCAAAATTGTCCAAAATCAGCTTACAAAACCGAGACACCAAATTTGCTGTTGACCAGTGTTATCAATCTGCCAGTTCACAAAACCATTGATATCATCATAAACAATATATACAATAATCTATCTCTCCCTTCACTGAAAATCTACATCTATATACATATATTGTAATGTAAAGCTATAAATGACGATAAAAGATAGAAAAGAATACTGTAAATTCTACACCATCGTATATATATATATATATAATTTATACTAAAACATATAGAAGCATCCAAATTTAAAACGAACAATAATAAAAACTGCCTGGAGACGACTGTTGAAAACTCAGTTGGAAAAAAACTTGCAAAAAACAACCAAAGGAAAAATCAGATGGACCAAGACAGCTATGAAACTTTCTTTCACAGATTCAACCGAGAAATAAGAACGACAATTCGAAAAGTTGAAAAATTACAAAGAAAGCTCATTAAGCAAGAACACTCCGTGCTATTGAACAATACTCGTCTGAATGAAAACATGTTGCCATAACACACACACACACACACACATATATATATATATATATATATATATATATATATATATATATATATATATATATATGAATATATACTTTGGACTCCTCACGAAGCTTAGTAGAACAGAATGTATGTTTTCATGCTATTCTAATACATACATACATACATACGTACATACATACATACATACATACAAAGCTACATAGATACATAGATACATAGATACATAAATATATATATATATAGACAGAGAGAGAGAGGGGGAGAGAGAGAAAGAAAGAGACTGGAATGAAAACGTTCTGTTCTTCTAATTTTCATTATGAGTCCAAATATTTGGTATAGTATATTAACAATAGTGCATTTTTTTAATTATTGATTTATATTTAGGGTTCTTAACTTTAAAAGGAAACCATGATAATTCATATACTTTAATAATATACTCTACCCTCAAGAGAAGATATTCAGATAGCTGCTAATGAGACATATTAATTCTTAGTATTTTTGCCCACGTTAACCATCTGTCATGGTTCATTTTGTCAGGTTCTGCATGCCAGATATATGAGAGATCATCTTCAGCTGACTGTTAAGCACCATTTTGCACCACTAAGCATGATCTCAGAAAGTACTTTTGATCTTTGCTGAGTGACAAAATATGGTACATTGGACAGGTGCTGTAACAGATTGGAAGTTTAGAAGAAGCATTTTATTGGCATCAGTGTTTATATGTTTGTCATTATCTCTTTCAAGTGTAGAAGGAACGACTACCCAAAGTTGTAAACACTTCCTGCAATCGTAATTTATTACAATGACATATAAGCCATTGCAAAGGTTTTCCAAAAGTGATTTCTAGTTTCCTAATTATGCCATATCTCAGTCCAGTATTAATGTTTGTCCCATCTGTTACAACTGCATAGAAGGAATTTGTGTCACTAATTACAAATAATATCTCTTGTCACACATAAACTGTTTTTCATGATTGTTGACTAAAATAATCAATATGTCCAGCTTTAGGGAATGCCGCAATGACATTCTGATTCCGTTTATGAAGTTTCTTTACTTTTGTTTCGTCAACATCTTCTTCCAATCTGGTTTCACCAATGTTGCCATCAAATCCAAAACAGCTGCGATTCAGCCTCTCATATAAATGCTTTCTAGGGGGTTTACCCATCAAAAGTATTTCTATCTCCTTAGTTTTTAATGCTCCAAAATATTTTGAGATAAGTTCAATTTGATATCCTTCAGGAGAGAATTTACAATTCTGCAGGCATCCCGATTGGAGTGACCAGTGTTAGATAAAGAATTTGGAGATCGTGCACACACACACACACGCACACACACGCACACACACGCACACACACACACACGCACACACGCGCGCGCACACACACACGGACCCACACACGCACGCACACACGCACGCACACACATACACACATGCGCACACACACACTCACACACACATACACATACACACGCACACACACGCACACATACACACACACGCACACACACACGTACACACACACGCGCACACACGCACACACGCGCGCGCGTACACACACATTCAAGGCTAGCAGAGAACAAAACAAATACCATGTCGGATTTGGACACAATTATTGACCTCGGATGGAATAACGAAAACATTTGTAAATACAAGCAAGAGGTTCGACGAACAAAGAGACAGAGAAAGAGAGACGGAGAGAGGCGCACTAACGTTACGTCGTAAGTTCGTCAAACACAACCTCACATTTCACGACCCTTGCTCGGTATGTCCGACAAACACTGCAGAAAAAATAATAAGTAAATAAAACACTTTTGTTATGAAACCGTCTCTGTATTTAGTAGTTAAACAGCTGGAACAAGTTAGAGTGTTTATATCTATTAGCAGTACGCATTTTGTTTAGAAGTGCAACAAACATGAATATACATATATGATCGATGAACAGGTAGATTGTTACAGAAGAGAGACAGGCTATACAATACCGGTGCTTTCTATCATTTGTAACAGATTTGGATAACTATGTGTGTTTTGTGGAAGTCTTTCTAATTCGTTATCACTGGAATTAGAACTGGCGAATGACTCACTTGAGAAATCATTTTCCTGTTCAAAATTATCGATTGCATTCAACTGGTATGGACAAGGTGCTCTAGCTTCAATTTTACGCTTCTGTAAAAAGTTTTCGTGTGATGTAACACGTTCTGTTGTATTTTATTTTATTGCTTGCCTGCATTGCCTATGATAATATTACGGACTGTCTTCTAATCCAGCCAGAATTTCCACTCCAGAAATGGCAGTTTGATTTTACATTAAAAAATCTTTCGATCTTCGTTATTCCTATCGGACTTATATACACTTATATTTAATATATGCAAAGGGTATATATCAAAGACTTCTTCAAATGTTTCCTTTATTATTCTAAATTTAGCTGATGATCTCTTTATTTGGATGTTTCTGCAGCTTCTTCACGCCATCCATAAGTTTCAACAATTCAAGTATTATACTTTTGAACGCAATAGATGACATGCTTGTTTTTCTCATAATGACAACATTATTGCGGCAATATTTAAATAAAACGTCACGAATCGAAGTAAAAGGCAACTGTTCTTTTCTTTTCTTAGGGTATAACCGAAACACGCCTACTTTTGTTGGCAGTATGTTTTCTGGCAGCCTGGACAGCTGTCCAAAAATACTATCTTTAGACTGATTTCTTGTTGCCATGTATAATAGTATTTGCCGTGTTACTGCTGGTAACATGACAAATACTATTATATCATATGAATACTAATATAGAATGCGGTACCGAATCGATTCGTCCACGTTGGTATTCTGTAAGTATCCTGTACTTTTAGCAAACAATTCATAACACCAAGATACTAGTAACACCCATTACAATAGTAGCTTTTGTACAAACCTTATTGTTACATTTTTATCGTAGTTTCAGAATACAAAAGTTGCCTTCCGAAATTAAAATGTTTAAATTCAACGTTATTTCACGTGGTTAATGGTAGCCGAATGGATACGGTCTTTGCTAATCGAGCCAGAGATGTTTCGTGTTGTCGAGTTCGAATCGTTCGACTGGTGTTAATCGTGACACCCTGCACTGAAGATTCCCGAAAGGATGAAACACTAGTGTCTGTAGGTATTTAATTATTATAGTAAAAATAATAATTATATATATATATATATATATATATATATATATATATATATATATATAAGCTTATTTGCACCTGAACATGTTATATAAGATATGGTAAAATCATGACCGAATCGAAACAAGAAAAACATAAAGATGTAGAGATGTTGTAAAGAAAGTCAACGAATTATAGCTTTATTTAACAATTGACCGATTGATAAGTCTTCCCCGTCTGTAAATGTTATCAAAGTTTATAACTAGATGAAAAACTAACATTTTCATTCATCAACAGCAGAAACAACTCTAAGCATAATAGTTAACGAGATGGAGAGAGTGTCTGTTTTAAGTTGTTGTTGTTGTTGTTGTTGACTATTTATTACAAATTATTATTACTATAGATATTACTGTATATATATATATATATGTGTGTGTGTGTGTGTGTGTGTGTATATATATATGTATATATTTATTTATTATTGTTTACTTATTCCTGTATATATTATCTATTAATTATAATAAACAGTTCCAATATCGTTATAAATTCTATACTAGTCTACTTAGTAATTGGTTGCCGCCAAGCATATCTTCTGCTTCTGTGAGTCTTCTTACACGTCACCGTTCTTTTCTGGATATTATATTTACTTTACCCCAAAAAGAGAAAGATTATTCCTAAGGCTATGATATTACTCGTTCCATAAATTCATGCAAGTTACTCTCTATCTGTTCTGAGATTTTGAGGAGTTTTGAGCGTTCGATTGGCTGAACGACGTAAGTATGTACAGTCTGATTAAAATGCGAACATATATCGATTGGGCTTTCAGTTTACAAGTCTCTGATAAACGGATTTCGATAGCTACAAACAGTGATTGATGCGATCCGACTTAAATAAGTTGATAAGAACAGATCAATAGAATCCAATTGATTAACTGAATCCGACAGACGATGACGTACTTAAAGGAATGTGGTGCAATCATTTTCCAATTCAAGAGTGTACAAGATCGAATCCCACATTTGCTTGCATAAGAAAAGTTTAGTAAAAGGATTGTACGAAGCTGTACATGTCGTATAATACGGGATTGAGTTTATCTTGTCTACAATATGATTATCCCCAGCTTCAATTATCACAAAAATACTTTCTTCATTCTTTTTCACCGTTTAATTAATATTATTTTTATTTTTGTATTGACTTCTTTGCACTTTTGATTTTGTTTTTATATACGCACAGATCATGATATAGGTAAATCGTTATGGACGGACGTCTCGACATTTAAAAATAAATGTTTAAATTTGAACGATATTTCTTTCGGTTAAAGTTGGCGAAGTTGTTTTTGCCTTGCTAATGGGGTCAGAGATGGCTTCGTGATCGGGTTCGAATTTGTGTATATACATATATATATATATATATATATATATATATATATATATATATATATATATATACACACACAAATTTACAAGGTAGCTACACTGGACATGCTAGCGTTTCGGACAAATGGTCGGTTAAAACAACAAGTCTTCATCAGGCGACTTACATAAAAACGTTGATTTCCACATAAAAAAAAGAAAAACGTTATCGAAAGAACAGTTGGTTTGTATCTCTTAAAAATAAAATTGGCGTCTCTAACGAAAGCGTCTTCTCCCTTCGTTTACCTAAAATTAAATTCCGATTCTGAGAAGTTCAAATTTGTGGAACACATTTATACAGGATTGATTTTCTCTAGACTGCAACATGATTCTTCTCAGCTTCGATTAAATACAAATACTTGTAAGACCGTCTCCTTCAGTCATTAAATTTTCACCATTTATTATCCCACTAACAACCCGATCAATCTTTTATCCTCGAGTTAATTTTGGCCAGGTTAGTGTAACTTAGTATCAACATAAAAATGATCTTTCACAATCAATTGAAAATCTTGTCGTTTCCCTAAATAACCGTTGGTTAGTGAAAATTCCTCGTCTATTGTTACTTAATGATCATTAGGAAAAACGTCACAAAATTGCAAGGAATGTCATTATGGTGTTCAATTAATGGCTTTATAAAGATTAAGTTCGATATCACGTCACATCCATCCTTTATGAGTAAGTCATTCTCGATTCCTCCTGATACAATTAGGAAGTTTGATTTTTTTTTTATATTCTTTTTGTATTGATCTCTTCCTTTTTTTTTTAATTTTATTTTCCAGGTCTTGAAAAGATTTGACTTTATAATAAAAATATATCTAGATAACACTCATTCTAGTAGGCAGATTTATTTTCAAAATCTGATCTGGCCAATTAAGCAAGTCTTCTTCGACGAAATAATGAATTATAATATAAGTTGGTGACATTTATTGCCTGCATATCGTAAAGCTCGTAATATTTTAACAACATTTGCTGTGAAGAAATTCGCCAATAATTTAAGTAATAAAAATGTGACATACAAAGTAAAATAACGAACAAAAAAAAGCCGATTAAGATGACATACAGACAGGAAAGAGAAAGGGTTAAAGCGAGATTGAGAGATGGAGAAAAAAAATAAGGTAAATTTAGAGATAGAGAAATTGATGAAGATGGATAGAAATATATAATTGATTGGTTTCTTCTGTGGAAAGTAACCTGTTTCATAAGTCCCCTGATGAGGACATGGTTTTAACCAACCATCTGTTCAAAACATAGCATGCTCAGTATTGCGACCTTGTAAATTTGTTTATATTAATAAATATATACCTTGCTCTTATTAAGTACTCTTATGACCTCGGTAAATCCATGAATTATCACATTTGACCATATATATATATATATATATATATATATATATATATATATATATATATATATACATATATATATACACAGAGAGAGAGAGAGAGAGAGAGAGAGAGAGAGCGAGAGCGAGAGAGAGCGAGAGAGATGGATTGAATAATTGACAAAGTAATTACATTAAGCTTCTTAAGGATTGATATATAAGAAAATATATTTCTACAGATATATATATATATATATGTGTGTGTGTGTGTGTTTGTGTGTGTGTGTTTGTGTATATGTATATACTAGGCGATGTACGTATATGCGTGTGTTTGTCTGTGGGACGTAGGAGGCTCAAAAACACTGTCAGCTTTCCACCGAAATTCTCGTGCTAAGGAAGTGCGTAAAATGACCAATCTGAGAGAAGATTAGACACTCCCGCACCCGAAAAAATATTTGGGTGAACTCCAATTCAAAAACTTGGCTAAAATACCCTTGGTGCAAAAGTCTGAATGATACAGACGGATAATGTTATCAAACAAAAAAAATAATTGTCGAAAAATTAGGGACAATTTCAGTTTTACAAAACGTGTCAAATTAAATTACAATAAAAAAGAGGATGATTAATGTGTTTATTTGTTCATGAAATGTAAAAAAAGGGAGAAAATTCTTTTCTTTAAAAAAAAAAAAATATGAAACATGAAAAAAAAGGGGGAAAAAATTAAACGTGGTTCTCGGAAATTATCAGTGCTGCAACTCGACGATTTTATCATCTTTGTGGGTACGAACGTGGCACAATGAAAAAGCTTCCGGGGAATAAATCTTGTGCCAGACTTGTCATGTACATGTATGGTGGTAAGCAAACGACCAATTATTATTGGACCTCGCGCGCGCACACACGCATACACATACATGTATACATCTATGTATATATCTATACAAGTGAGAATGTGTGTGTGAGGATACGTTTGAATATAAATACTCAACGAATGTGTGATCAACAGATTTGAAATTTAGTATATAGGTTATTCAGACAGATGTAAAACTATGTAAATGGTTTTCATCCATAAAAAGGGCTTCTAAAGGGTCAAAATTGAAAAATTTGTACGGGAAAAACGTCGGATGTTTGTGTTTGCTGTTTCACGATTGCGCATGCGTGAATTGTTCACAATCCAGATTTCGTATGTCTAGTATAATTCGGTTCTTGTTGGACAATCTGAATAAATAATATAATTCTCCCCAATTTATACATTAACGATTACTACACTAACAATTTACATTCATTAGCATTTATTTTCTAATGGCTTTCGGGCCTTGATAAATGGTGTCGTGCAAGTAAAAAAAAGACTCTTTCTAAGACATGTGTCAGGCTGACCGAATAGTTATCTTGATTGACTCACTGTCTATAGGTTTTCGTTTCGACCTTAGCTCGAGTATATTTTTTTACTTACAAGAAGTGGACTGTTTAGAAAAAAAAAAAAAAGGTAATACTTGTTTGTACGTGTCTCAGTTTCTGTATGAATTATCTATCTATATATCTATAAAAGTGAAAATGTCCGTGCCTTGGTGTCTGTCTGTGTACATTTCCGTAATAAACAACTCTCTCAATTTTCGGCTTACAGACTCGAGATTTGACATAGGGATAATTGAGATTTGAGAAAGTCGTTTTAATTCATTTTCGATCAGAAATTTGGCTGTTAAGGGATCAAAGTCCAACGATTTGACCTTTAAGAATTTTACCAAACTCCTCCGCCAATTTTGGGTCTAAACACATTTTAGATATACGTTACTTGGACACGGATCAAACTGTTAATCTGAGTTGAGCCCCAAACAATAAATGCTAAGGGGTCATAATTGGGGTTAAAGTTTAAAAAAATTGAAATCTGCCGTATCTACCAAATTACTCAGCCAAGTCTAAATATTTGAAATTTTACATAAAGCATATTCAGACATGGGGCAAGCTTTTTAATCGTTTTTGGTCGAAAAGTTGGCTGGCGAGGGGCCAAAGTTCAATAGATTTGACCTTTGCGATCTCTAGGAAACTACTAAGCCAATTTTGAGTCTAAATGTTTGAAATTTTACATAAAGGGTATTCAGATATGCAGCAAGCTTTTTAATCAGTTTCTGGGGGAAATTTTCGCTGCCGAGAGGTCAGAGATAAAAGAGTTGACCTTTGCAGGCTCTACCAAATTCCTCTGTTAATTTTGTGTCTAAACACTTGAAATTTTAGATGTCGGTTACTTTAACATTGGTCAAACATTTTAATTTCATTTCAGCCCAAAACAATAAATGTAAAGGGGTCAACAGTGGAGTCAAAGTTTTAAAAAAATTGACCTCTGCTGTCTCTACAAACTTTTCTCTATGGTAGTTCAGGAAGCCCATTATATAGAAATGCATTACAGTACATATGCAGACTTTTTAATATGTACATATACAAATAAAGTTATGAACAGTACATAAGACTCAAGTAAAGCCGGGCGGAACTGCTAGTATATCTATAAAAGTGAAATTGTCGGTGCGTGTGTGTGTGTGTACATTTCCCTACCAAATAACTGTCAATTTTAAGTCTAGAGATTCGAGAATTGACATAATCGGATTGTGCCTAAAATTTGAGCTGCCAAGGCGGGGGGGCAAACTTAAAAGGATTTTACCTTTGCGGTGTCTACACAGCCAATTTTGGCTCTAAACATTTGACATTTATACATAACGGGTATTCAGACATGCGGCAAGCATGTTAATCCATTCTGGCGCGAAAATCTGGCTACCAAAAGGTCAAAGTTGAAAGAGTTGACCTTTGCAGATTCTACCAAATGTCTCTGCCAATTGATTTGCGACCAAAATAACAAATGTTAAGGGATCAAAATTTGTGTCGAAGTTAAAACAAAATTGACCTTTGTGGTCTCTACGAAATTACTCATACAATTTTTGGACTAAACATTTAAAATCTTACATAAAGTGTATTCACACGTATGACACGTTATGAACAGTACATAGGGTCCGAGCAAAGGCGAGTTGAACTATTAGTATTATACTATTTATATGTATTTGACAACCAGGGAACGTCGAGCGGCCTGCTAGTATATCTATAAAAGTGGGCATGTGAGGACATTTCTCAATCGATATAGTCAACGAATTCTTTATCTGCAGACTTGAAATTTGATCTATAGGGTAATTAGACATCTAGAACGCTTTTTAATGGGTTTCTATCCGGTAAAATGGGGCTGCTAAAGGGTAAAAATTTTAAACTTATTACTTGGGTGTCATCGAATTTTTATCTGTTTGTCAGCTGTTTCATGATTGCGCATGCGCGAATCTTTTACATGACAGCGTACTTATGTTAAGAATAACTAGGTTTGAAAACATTTTTTAAAGAACGTGTCAAGCCGGTCTAGTGGTTATCGTACTTGACTCACTCTCTTTAAGTTTTGTTTGGATCTCAGCTCGAGTATTGTCGTACGTACAAAAAGTTCATTGCTTAAGAAAAAACATAAAACTTACATACACATGTCTTGGTTTCTTTTCGTTTTTTTTTTAAAGGAATTTAGCGTTACTTTTAATACCTGCGGTTTTTCATTTCTGTTTATAAAAATAAAAAATCTGCATTAATTAATATTTCAATGTATTTTACGACTGGGCAACGCTTGGTAGTCTGCTAGTATATATATATATATATATATATATATAGAGAGAGAGAGAGAGAGAGAGAGAGAGAGAGAGAGAGAAAGAGAGATCTGTCTGTGTACATTTGTGTCTAAGGTAAATAGATCGAGATATATGTAAAGAGATGAGTGACAGAGAGCAATATATGTACATAGCAAAGATACCCGCGTTCCGCGGTCCCTTTTCAGTAAGTGGATGTTGTAAGAACAATATTGCTTAAAGTGTTTAAAAAATTTTACCTACATCCTGAAGTGACTGAAATCCAACTATGAACTTACAGCAAATACATTCTATCAAAGTTGACACATAAAAATTGAAACACTTACAAATAATTAGAATGTTTATTTTTTGTTTAGTAACACAATTAAATTAGAGACATAGAAAATATACACCGACTTCCTGTGTGAGAGAATTTCTGAAGAGCCGCATTAAATATGAACTTAATCGTTGGCTATGAGCTTAAATAATGGTATATGTAGAGGACTAGGATATATATATATCCTAATCCCGTTACAAAAGAAAATAATGAAACAAATGGAATGAAGGAAACAAAAACCCAATTGCTGAATAAAATAAACGTGTCGTTTATTTACTGTTGAAAAATGCATCTTTTAGGTACAGCACGTGTTCATATCCGCGTTCGGGTGTAACCATCGTTTGTTGCGGGACTGGTGGTGTAGAAAGAAAAGGAAATGTGTGTTCATCTCACGTTCGGGTCACTATCGTTTGTTCGCACGTGGAAAAAGGAGTGAGCAATGTAGAGGAAATGGGAATGACAGTCTAGCGTGTAGACAAAGAAAAGGATAGAGGGTTGACATCAGTAAAGCTGTGCGCCATGTTAGCAGTTAGCTACGCGGAGGTGTTCTCCGGCACAAGTTGTAGAGAGAGAGAGAGAGAGAGAGAGAGAGAGAGAGAGAGAGAGAGAATGCCAATCCAGTTCATGGAGAGAGAAGCGTATAAAATGTACGTACTGTTTGTTAGCTTTTTGTCCCACATAGTAGCAAGTGGCGTGAGGCACGCGCATGTGCGCACCTGCCGAAACGACGGCGGCTGGTCCGTAGACCACTCACCTCCGAAGGCGAGTTGGAAAAAGGGTTAAAAACAGCTTGTCTCTTGCTGTTATAGTTGTTTCCGGTGGTCTTTTGCGCATGCGTGGATTTCCTTTGAAAGGGGAAGTGACGTTATCCATGTGTGCGTACGTGTGCGCGTATGTGAGTACATGTGTGTACGTCAGCGTTTGTGTGTATACACGTGAATGTGAGTGTATGTACGCGAACGTGAATATATCTACTTATGTGTACATGTGCGCGTATGTTTGTGTGTGCGTATGTATATGACAAGTAATATAGCTTGAGATGTGAATGCGTGTTTTTTTTTGTGTGAGACTAGAAAAGGCTCGCGCATATATAACATCCCTAGATCGGAGACCATCTTCATGTCAAGTTTGGTTATGATCGGTCCAATGGAATGGACTGTACGAGAGCATATACATACATAGGCTATTCCCTTGACTTTTAACCTTAACCTTGTGTATGAGCCCTAGGTGGGTGACTATCATGACAGGTTTGGTTATGATTGGTCCAGTTGTGCACACAGATGCAAACACTACTTTATATATATATATATATATATATATATATATATATATATATATATATATATAAAGAGAAACAGAGAAAGAGAGAAAGAAAGAGAGAGGATGAAGGGAAATAGGGATTGGGCGAGAAAGCGAAATAGAGAGATCAAAAAGGAGGAGAGAGTGGGTGTTAGAGAAAGAGAAACAAAGAAAAACAGATATAAAGAATACAAGAAGCACCTAAATCCGCCCCCTTGCTGCTTATAATTAATCGATACTCGGTTCATCCCTCATTTTCATACAGCTCACCCTTCCCATCGACCAGCCGTAAACTGGTACCACCTCCCCATAGTCCGCCTTTATGGCTCGTTAGCGCGAGTCGAGGACTTAATTAGCCTACATCTAATTTCCGTTGTCTGCGTAAACGTTTCATCACCCACTTCCCCTTCCACTGCCTTTGCTTTCGCAACTCTCACTACTACCATGCCTCCTCCCCTCTTATTCTCGTGTGGAAACCTCTCACCCATCACACCTTCTTGTTACTTAGAGAGACGATGAGGGTGTAGAGTGATGATGAAGTCAACCGTTGTAAACGTACATGCGTGAGTGAGTGCGCGCGCACACACACACATATATTTATATTTAAATTATATATATATATATATATATATATATATATATATATATATATATATATATATATATTAAAAATAATAGATGCCGCTCCCCATTTAAGGGGGTACCAAATTGGTGAAAGGGAAAATTATTCCCAACTCGCATTTAGGTAAAAATGCAATTTCTTATGAATAATTGAATACATTCAAAAAAGTAAAATATCGCTAACAAAAACAAATATATATATATATATATATATATATATATATATATATATATATATATATACATTTTCATAAATATAAATGCGTGGGTGTGTGTGAGAGAGAGAGAGAGAGAGAGAAAGAGAGAAAGAGAGTACTTAGTGATCGCAGTGGTGGCAGCGTCGGTGAAGGAGGGTAAGGCAGATGTTTGTGCCTCTTTCTATATTTTATCATTAATTTATTTTTTTGTTATTGTTTATCTTCCTAAACCTGAATGTGGGTGTATTGAACGTTAGGTATGGGGTGGGGACCAAGGTGCAGGTGCCTCAAAGAGGCACACCCTTGAAACCTCAGGTGTTTATCTAGAAACAAACAAACATACACGTTCAATACTCTCTCATCATAGAACCCCATACATATACACACAGACGCACGGACACACATACACATAACCACACACGTTTATAAACTAGGAAAGATACCCGCGCTTCGTGCGGGACTTTTCTGTATGCTCGGGTAAAAATTACTGCTGAAGAAGCACCCTGTTGTAGAGAACAAGCCACTAGTTGGTCTTTTCTTGATGAACAGACCGACAATTTTTCTTCATTCAATATTGTACCAGTCTGGCGTCTATCTTTTGGTTTCTTTCACGTGTAATTGGGATAATATTCCTCGCTTTGCTAGGTACACTGCAAAAATTCTTTACGGAAGTTTTAAGAGCATTTTTTGTCGATCATATATGGACAACTTGCATTCAATGATCAACAAGATCCAGGAACCATATGTGTCATCACTTTTGCGTGAAGGTCAAGGTCTTCCTTTTTGTCGGGGATCTCTACGTATTTGCAAAAATCCAATTGTTCTGGTTGAATTCGTTCCTCTGGAGACTGCCAGGTTGGTTGGTTGTTTTTGTTTTACGGCATATCAACCCTTTTCGGGTTATTTAATGCCGAATCCAAATATTTTGAAGAAAAATTTTTAATAGAATATATTTGTTGTTTTCAAATCAGTTTCTATTTAACCCATAGTTGGGACCCTAACAGGTACTACCACTCCGGGTCAGAGTGGACCTGGGAGCAATGGTAATTAAAGGATGGCTCCACACTCCCCAAAGCCCGCAAGCCTCACCACTGGATATAGTTTAAGGTCATATCCAGGACCTGGAGACTGCCAGGTAAGAATGTGTGCATGCGGTAGTCCGCTCTATTGGTATCTAATTTTGTACAGGACCCCCTCCCTAAACTTGCCAAATCCTCATTTTTTAATAAATTTCATTAGCTTTTTTGTTTCTGTCTAAAGACTCTGGCTATAATATCTGAAATATACTGATGTTCTTGCCTTTGAAGAAAACTTTCTGAAATTTCCGTCCACTTTGGATTTGCCGTGAAAGATATGAAGAGATCGGCTCAGCCCATTCGCCGAACATAAGCCAAGACATCACTTTGGCGCTCAAACATGCATTGAGAGCTTCCTGTGTAAGTTGCCGGATTTGCCACTTTTCTGGGTTTTCATAATAATTGAATCCCGAAAGTTGTCATAATTGTTAGCTCTCAATGCCTGTTGTTCCCATGTCAGGAACTGTGAGCATTATGTTTAAATCTTGCAGTACACATCTCACAGCCATTGTTGAAACCGCCTTCAGTACCGGAGAAAATAGTTTCCATGCTGAGTCATCAAATGGTAGGCATAAAACTGGTGTTGGGTAACTTTTCGCCCATTGAATGACTTCATGTAGATGTCGCAAGATTGAGAACAATAGGGGTACATTAACGGGTACATTAAAGCATCCTAGAGAGGATGTACTCCAGAGATCCCTTTTCAATCTATGATTTTTAAAACGTAAGACAATATTTGTGTTTTCTGTCGGTTTGTTCTCCCTTAATATTCCAATCTCATACGATGTTTTTGAAGCATTAAATCACCAGTCGTGCACTTCTGAGAAAGAAGCTCTGCTCATGAAATATACGTTTGGATTTAAGCACAGATAAAGAGTGGAGAAAATTATTGACAGTAGTTTCAGTCAGACGGGTGTTTCTTTTGAAAGATTGGCGAGGGGGCGGGAGATTGGAGCTCAGACGAGCACTTGCCATAGAAATAACGATAAAACAAAGGCTCGCAACGTCTCTTCTGTGCGAGAGGCTGCAGGGAAGAGAAAAGGGTCCCCCACTAAACCACGAAGTCTATTTTGTACTCTGTCAAGGCAGGATAGGCTTTTTTAGCAGCTCTTGCCCAGATGTGGCAGCAGTTCGCCATCCTTGGACGTACCTGGCTTTTATACAGATAGGGAATTGCATCATTAGTGAGATATCTTCTGGAGCGGTAGAAGGATCCCACCATTTTCCCAGCGTCTTTGGCAACAGACCTGATGTACGTGTTCCATTTCAGATCAGGAGTAAAGATCAAACTCAGAAGCTTGTCAAAACATGGAGCCTCCCCAAGATGAGAGCTATCCATTTCAATTGATGCCAGATGGGGATCAGAGCGTTGATGATGTAAAGATAGAAGCTTGGTTTTGGATGCATTAAAAGTAACCATCCACCTGTTCCCCCACTGTACCACGCGCTCAAGATCAGAAGAGAGAGAATTAGAGAGAAGTTATCATTTACGACCTTTGATGTGTTACCATAGATGGCCGTGTCATCAGTATAGATGTCAACGAATGATTTAAGTATGTGTTTTGGGAGATCATTGATGTAGATCAGGGAGAGAGTTGGGCCCAGGATGGACCCCTGAGGGACTTCAGCATTAGGACTATGGGCCTCTGATTTCTGCCTATCAACCACTACTCTTATGTACCTATCAGAGAGAAATGATTTAATGATTGAGAAAACATTTCCTGCAATAGCGTAGCTGGAAATCTTGTGAAGTAGGACGTTATGCCATACCTTATTGAATGCTTTTGATATGTCAAGAGCAATTGCCCTGGAAAAGAAGCATTTGTAAAGAGATCCACTAATCCTATGAGATATAACCGTTTACACATCTGTTGTAGATCTTGCAGAGCGGAAACCATATTGCATGTCACTAAGAAGGTTGTTTCTGTTGAGGTGGTTGACTACTTCTTTATTTAATATGTATCCCAACAACTTACTCATGACACACGGGAGACTTATTGGTCTGTACTGAGAGGGAGATGACTTTTCATTTGAATTCTTAAATACAAGGCATAGACTATTAACTTTAGACTAGCGAGAATAATGCATAATTTAGAAGAAAAAAAAAGACGCGTGTTTTTGGGTTCAGATAATATGCAAATATAATTTGGGGAATGTTCAATTTCATTAGAGACTTTTTTTTCTCTCGTTTAAAATATTCAGGATTAAAGTCAAACCTGGAAAGATATATTCTGCAAAGATATGCACCGAAGTTCACCATTGCTGATATCATGTAAAACTGCAACTCCTTCCATTTCATTATATATATATATATATATATATATATATATATATATATATGTATATATATGTATATATATTAAAAATTAATATATATATTAATTAAAAATTAATATATATATATATATTAATTAAAAATTATATATCTCTGTCATAAACTGATATTTAATAGAGAAATTGATTTTCTTAAAGTGTAGGAAGTTGCACATGAAGTTCCAATGTTAATTAAATTTTTATATTTTGGTTCTTATTTTTGCATCTAAAGTACACTTTGAAAATTGATAAATTTCAAGTTTAATCTTGTACATTATTTTTGAAAGTTTCTTAAAACAATATTCATAAAATTTGCATGCACTGTTAGAAATACTTCATTTAATTTGTATATTGTAGACATATTCTCTCTCTCTCTCTCTCTCTCTCTCTCTCTCTCTCTCTCTCTCTCTCTGTATATATATATATATATGTGTGTGTGTTTGCGTGCGTATGTACGTGTGTACATGCCGCTCATCATAAGTACCAACGTATTTCATTTTTTCTTCTATTTATAACGTTGTTGAGAATTCACCATTTCTTCGAATTCCAATTATAAATTGAAAGCATTGTCTAGATTTACGCAACTTTAGGAACAAAGAGAAGCTGCTATTGCCCAAGTGTTGTTGGCGTTCTTCCCCAACCCCCACCCTACAATCTTTTCCAAACAGCCAAAGTCCAATGGACTTCCTGTAAGGCACACAGAGCGTATGTTTGATAGACACATGTTTTATGTTGCAAACACATAAGTATAACCTTTATTAGTTTCTCTTTTGCAGTTGCATATTTCTCTAACGTTAAAGCTTTCAAGGTGAAGCAAACGCATGCAGTAATGGTGAATCCATCTCTGACAAACAGTATGGATTTAGGCAATGTCCTTCTGCTGCAGATACTTTAACAGTCATCTCTGAACATACCATGCACTAGACAAAAGGGGCAAAATAATACGAGGGGCGTGCAATAAGTAATGCTCCTGACCCACTTTCCATAGTAGAGCAACAAAACTTGGCACAGTTATTAGTCTTTCACTACGTAGGAACCACGCAGAGTTATGCATTTCTCCCATCGTTTGATGCAGCTCTGGAGACCGTTTTTGTAGAACACACGAAGTTGGTCCTCCAAGCATGACGTGACTTCAGAAATCAAGGCTGCATCATCGAAACGCTTTCCTTTCAAAAAACACTTCATGGCTGGAAAGAGGTGAAAGTCACAGGGTACAAGGTCAGGAGAGTAGGGAGGATGAGGAAGGATTTCATAACCACACGCCCGTGCTTCTGATCTGGCGACATGCGAGTTGTGGACCGGAGCGTTGTCCTGCAGGAGGAGGGTACCTTTGCTGATGTTGCCCCGCCTCTTGATTTTGATAGCTTTCCTTAATTTCCTCAGAAGTGCAGCATAATAGGCTCCTGTAATTGTGGTACCTTTTGCCAGGAAATCTGTCATCACTGCTCCGTCTTGATTTCAAAAGACTGTGAGCACTACCTTGCCAGCGGAGGGCTGCACCCTTGCCTTCTTTGGAGGTGGTGAGTCTAAGTGCTTCCACTGCATTGACTGGGCTTTGATCTCTGGATCATAGTGATGGACCCAGGTTTTACCCTGTGTAATTAGTCTTTTGATAAACTTTGACTCATCTTCTTGGCACATCTCCAAGTTCTTCCTCGAGCAGTCGACGCGTTCTCGCTTCTGGAATGGTGTGAGCAACCTGGGAATCCATCTGGCAGACATCCTTATGCATATGCAAATGGTCATGAATGATAGTTTCCACAGACCCTGTACTAATCTTGACATTTGTGGCTATTTGGCGAATAGTAATGCGCCGATCTTCCAAAATGGCAGCCTCAACTTGACTGACAGATGCCTCATCAATGGCAGAAGGGGGGCGACCAGGTCTGGGAGCTGTTTCCATAGACTTTCGGCCATGTTTGAATTCAAAATGTCAGCGTTTTACAAGGTCATATGATGGGGCATTATCACCATAAGTTTCTTTCATTCCATCAAAAGTCTCCGGTGGTGTGCGTCCTTTCAAATACAAAAACCGGATCACTGCTCGACATTCAACAGGCTCCATTTCACACCTGACTCAGTTCAAACACCTGTAAAAAAGAAACCACAATTAGTTCAGAGCTGTAATTTGCCACATTACCCGTAGAGATATAAATCATTGCACATGCACAATTTCAGCTAGATCAGACAACTGAAAGTGGGTCAGGAGCATTACTTATTTCACGCCCCTCGTATATTCAAGGCCTTTGAAAAAATCTGACTTGAATTGCTTCTGATGAAAATTAAATCATAAGGTATAACTGGACGAACACTAAATATAATTAGATCCGTCGTAGACAATAAGAAATGTTGTCATTGATGAACGTTCATGAAAACAGCACATTATTAATGCGGCAGTGCATCAAGAGCCGATCCTTGGACCATAATTATTCCTGATATTCATCAATGACCTCCCGATAATATTGTGTCTGAAATGAATATATTTGCTGATGATATAATGCCCTATAACATGCACGAGGGAAAAAATGTACATAAATCAAAGACAATGGCAACATCGTTAGAAAATGACCTCCGGACGGTACTGGAATGGAGACGTGATTGGATGGTAGCGGTTAATGCTAGTAAGACTAAGCTGTTCGCCTTTAACAATTGCAAGAAGCCTCTCCAACCACCGATATCCATGATAAAAAACACCCTACTTTAAAATTCTTCCTTCAAACTCCTCAGCTTTAAATTCACAGGTAATATGGACTGGAACAAATACATTGAAGACATTGTGAAGACTACTGCAATGAAGATAACTTCCCTCTATCGTACTAGAAAACTACTTACAACCGAGTATATCCTGTACATTTACAATGCAATCAAACGATCTGGGATAGTGCATCTACCGGTAGTCTCTCCCTCTTGGATATAGTCCAAAAAGGGTCTGCCATCTAATCGGTTCCACTTTGGCAACTAGGCTCCTACCTCTGTCCCATCGCCGAAATGTTGCATCCCTGTGCCTGTTTTACAAGTATTTTAATGGACTGTGCCCTGATGACCTAATTGCACTTGTGGCCCCTCGACATACATATTTCGACAAACCCGCTAAGCAACAAAATCACACCCCTTCCTTGTTGATGTCCTCAAATGCAAAAAAGCTTTCTACTCTAATAGCATCTCTCGAACAGCTTCCCTGGCTGTACTGATATGCAAAGCTTTTAATGTGATGTAAACCAACATCTTGTTAATCTTTCCTATGCATGGCCTTGATTAACTGCCTCTTATGTCCAAGAGGTGATACGCCATGTTTGGGGTGAAACTGAGTATATATATATATATATATATATATATATATATATATATATATGTGTGTGTGTGTGTGTGTGTGTGTGTGTGTGTGTATATATATATATATATATATATATATATATATATATATATGCAAAATGAACAAATTTAACGGTTTAAATTTAAACAAGTGCATAAATACGATATTTCGATTTATAGCAGAGCCATCAACAGGAAAAGACATTTTTCTTTTATTCTGTTTATTTTTTTACGTATTATGGTGATGGCAATGCTTGACACGTCCTCCTTCAAATTTGGTGAAATATGAGGTGCAGATGTCCGATATTGTAGAAGACACCGGTAGAACGCGTATGCGTTAAGTAATAGGACGTCTACTGTTTATAGTAATCATTGATGATATGGAAGGCAAATTTTGCATTCCGTACCAACAGTGCTTACCATATAAAGGTTTACATATATATATATATATATATATATATATATATATATATATATATATATATATATATATACTAGAAGTGCAGACCGGCTTTGCTTGGGTCTATGTACTGTTAATAACTGTATATATATATAATATATATATATATATATATATATATATATAATATATATATATATATATATATATATATATATATATATATATATATATACATACAAAGTTTGTACTCATGTCCAGGTAAATTACATCTAAACATTCAATTGGCGGAGGGATTTAGTAAAGGTTTCAAAGGTCAAATCGTGTAACTTTGACTCCTTGACAACCAAATCTCTGGCCGAAAACCTAATTAAAAAGATTTTCCCAAATCTCAATTACCCCTTCTGTCAAATCTTGAGTCTCTAGACCGAAAATTGACAGTTACTTGGTAGGGAAGTATACACCCTCCACACACATTTTCACTTATATATATATATATCATAATAAAATGTATACACTCTTTAAATTATCTCAACTTGCTACCTGAATATGCTATGCCATGTTCCCAAGAGATGTTTAGAAATAAAGAATGGTACTTCCAGCAGAATGGAGCACTTCCCCACTATCATCATGACGTAAAAACAAATCTTGATAGTCACATGCGAAACAGATAGTTAGGACGAAGAGGAAGTATCGAGTACTGTCCACGCTCACCGGATTTTCCCCCCCCCCCTAGGATTTTTCTCTTTTTTATTGCAGGTTGATTCGTGGGGGCATGTTCAACACAGGGTTCACATCACATAACGAACCACAATGAATGCGTTGAAAGCAACCATTGAAAGAAGATATGTTAACATACCAATTGAACTGATTAGAGACGTTTTCGACTAAATCAGTGAGAGTTGTCAGCTGTTCATGGACCACAATGGCCAATAATTTGAATACTTTCGATAATTAACTCGTTTCTATATTTGTTCACAGTATTTTTATATATTTAACTTTTCTTTCTTATAATAAATGTCGATGTTATGGTCATTTAAAAGTGCAAATATTTTATTGGGACAGACTGTATATTTATATATATATATATATATATATATATATATATATATATATATATATATATATATATATGCGTTTAAGCATGAAACTGTTAATACGAAAAGAGAAACCAGGTGTTTCTTGAAAATATGAATTATAAAATAAAACAATATTGGTTACTCTTTTAAGTATACATTTTTCTCTTGCTGAGCTTGCAATATTCTGTGCTCTCTTTGCTTTTTGTCTGTCTATTTCTCTCTCACTTACCTTCTTTCTCTCCTTCTCTCTCTCCTTCTCCCTCTCTCTCTCTCTCTCTCTCTCTCTCTCTCTCTCTGTATATATATATACATATGGTATGTGTTTTTGTGTGTTTATGTATGTATGCAGCTATCGCGCTTAGCGGCATTAAGTGATGGAGGAAACGTGTGTAGCTCAAGCTATGCTAGATAATCTCTTTTTGCACGGACCTTTGGATTAATTTTGCCGGGACACTAATCCGTTGGCGTCATTCCAGTTAGGGTGATCAGTCTTGGACCGATTACCATATTCGGATGTTATGCCATTTATTCAAATTTGAATATCGCTAAACTGAATGCACGTTCACATAACACACGCGTACCAGCATGCGCACACGCGTCAAGCTCAGGAGGAACCACTTGGTAGTTATTAAACATCTTCATCAACTGCTTTTCTGAATCGGCTGGTCTTTTCATAGGGATGTGGCAGTGCTATTATGTTACCATTCATTAAACCACGTGAAATTCTTCTTATTTTTTTAAAAAGGAGTAACCACTTATGAAGGCCTTGATGCCACTCGAGAACAAGGATTAAAAATGGGACAAAGGAAATACAAAAGTAGCAGAAAGAGCGTGCACGAGTAAGAAAGAGTAGGGAGATAATAGAGATAGAAAGAAAGAGGGAAATAAGGAAAGAGAGAGAGTCTGGTAAATTTTTTAGTTAACTCAATCCAGAACTAAATTATAGTCCAGCATATATATATATATATATATATATATATATATATATATATATATATATATATATAATAAATTATAAAAAAGGGCCATATGAAAAAAGCGCAGGTCATCTCCTAATTTATATTAAAATAAACAGTTATCTATAGACAGCTGTTTCGTCGTTTCACAACTCACCAATATAACTAGAAATATTGAGCGCATAACCCACAGGATATGAAACTTGGACGTAAGCACCCGAGTTTTAGCATCCTAGCAAATGAACCTGTTAATGAAGGGGCAAAATTACTTAGGTTACTATAGGTATCACCGATTATTTTGTCAGTAGGTCATTTTATCCCTTGCAATCGCTGAACAATCTTGTTTTCTCGCATTAACAATACTCGAGGTTTTAAGGGATCATCAGTTTTTTACTATGAACAATGTTTCGGGGATTTAAAAACAAAAGAATATATTAAATAATGGCTCTCTAGAAATGTTGATCAAACATTATCTCCCTTAAAAAAGAACAAAAAATGGTTCAGATATTGGATCCAGTATTTTGTTCGAGGTTATTTTGGTTAATCTTTTTATGTTATAAAAAAATGTTTTTCTTATTTGCGTCATTCATCCTTGTCTCCAAACAGAAAAGAAATTTACAAATCTACCGCGTATATAACTGTTCAGATGAATCCACTATGTATACTAATCTTATATATATATATATATATATATATATATATATATATATATATATATATACTAACGTACTTTACACGCAATAACCCTTATTCCCGAGTGGCTTCCGGGCCTTGATAAGTGGTCACCACCTTGTACAAATATATATATATATATATATATATATATATATATATATATATATATATATATATATATATATAAAACGTCAGTGTTTGTATGGTTAAGTTTTAATTTTACTCGTTTAGAACTGTTTTAATTCTTCACTGCTCACTCATCTTGCGAGCAAATTTCGAACAATTTTTACTATTCATAGGTCACCTTTTCAGCTATATTCTAAATAAATAATTTTAATTTTCGTTCATTAAAACAAAAGTTAAAATAAAATTACTGCTGTTCAAAAGTTCTCAGACTTTGTAAGGAACAATCACATATTATAGAGACAATTTTTTCTGATTGGTTGTTAGTTACTCGAGCAACTTTTTCCACATTGACCTTTTATCTTCAGTTTTTAGTGTTTTTTTTTAATATATTAATGTAAATGAGTTACAATTTATGTAATGTTCGTATTATTTATTTATTGCAATAATATTTTATGTTTATATAAAAATAATTTGTTAATAAATGTAAAGAAAAGGCAATCCTTTAAGATGGTTATTGTATTAATAAAAAAATAATAGAGAGGTTTGTTTATTTTCTCCTTTGATTATAACGCTAAAGATAGAGAGAGTTTTGAGTCGTTTATCTACGTTTCTAGAGAAAAGGAAAGGGTAACATTTTATTCAAGTTTTCTTTTTACGTCGTCGACACCTTCATAAATGATAGCGGGAATTTCGCTTACATGCTATCTTTCGCTTACAGCATCGCCCGTTAATTCTGTTTCTTTCTTTTTTTATCCCTTCTTTTTGTTTATTTATGTAATTACGTCTTTTATTGTACTGTTGCGCCACAATACGGATTGTTTGTAATAATGTCAACTTTTGGGGAAAAATCTAAAATGAAAGAAATTAGAAGTAAGGAGAAAAGGCGGAGGAAATCTAAAGAGAGAAAGAGAGAGAGAGAAAGAGGGAGAGAAAGAAAGAAAGAAAGAAAGAAAGAGAAAAAAAAAACGTGAAATAGAGAGAATGAAAGACTGAAATGGAAATAATATTGGAAGATAATTTTGTGGGGGAACTGTTGAAAGCAAACGACTGCATAAATATTTTTGAACATCATTTTCATTAAATTATTAAGATTCTTCAAGTAAAATTTATTTTGAATCAAAATCGACTAAAAATATGGATATATACTTGATTTCAACATAGTCGTTAATTACTTAATGTGGGCAAAAAATAGACTGGATGTATAAATGTTTTACTTCAAAAAATCAATTAAACAGATCAGTATCTTCTGGATCTCTCTTATTTCTATTCATAATGCGTTTTTAATCAATTACTAAATGAAATTCGAAGGAATTTATTATTAATTTCAATTTTCCAACTCAAGATTTGTTCAAATACAATTTACTTTCTGCTATCTGTTTATTTCTGAATTGATTATTCAATATTTCAACTGACAAAGGTTATTTTAATACTTATTCAAATAAAGAATCATTGTGGACTTAAATTTTTATATTTCACTTGTTTAATTAAGAGTATGTATTTTTCACCGCTAGTTTTTTAGCTTCATCCAAATATTTGTTTGGAAATTCCACTTTGTAAAGTATTTTTTGCATAATCTTCTCTATTCTATCTATATAAATAAAATGAACTCATTTTTTCCCGTGGGATTTTGACATTAATAGGATTAAAAATCAAGATATTTCATGCAAATATAATATGCACAAACGGCAGAACAATATCTGAGGTGTGTTATAGGCTTATTATTTCTCAAATTCCTCGATAATCTTAGATTTCTATACTTTTTCTGCTGAGAAGTCACGGCCAAAATCGGTTAAGATCAATGGAAGTGGTAAAATATTTTCTCTCTAATAAATTCCTCCTCCTCCTGGCACCACTTAACACCGTTTGGGGATCGTTCACAAGGAACAGTTGAGAAGAGAACACCGGTTTGGCTTCGTAGTTCTTTCATGTGAAGTTATTTAAAATCACTAAACTAAGCTGTAGTGCTCTGTGGCGTAGTGGTTAGCGTGCTGGACAATTCACATTATATTTTCACGTTTGCGCCGACCTGCCGTAGTCGTTTTTTTTTTTTTTTTTTTTTTTCCTAAACAACTGGAATGGACTTTTCTTGGTGGCCGAACTGTTAACGTTGCAGATGTTTTTTTTTGTTTTTTTCACACTTTATTTTCCTACTTTCACTCATGACTCCGGGTTTGATCCTTCCTACTTACCTACCATAACATTTTTTAAAACTCCCCCCCGTCCCGGAAACAAACACTCGGACAACGCCGGGTACCCCCGCTAGTTATTTATATTTGGGTATGTTATTTGCTGCTTCTACAGTTGACTTTACTTTAAAAATCATTATTTATTGAGATTTATAGGAAATTTGATTGAACTTTATAGATAACATAAAAGGTATTGCTTTGAAAAATATTTAACAATAAATATTTGAAAAAATATATTCTCTCAAAATGTTTTCAAAAATAAGTTATTTCATTATGTCTACCAATCAAATGAATAAAAAATGATTTTTAAAAAAAGAAAATATTATTACAAAGCTAAGCCAGGAAAAATCATGGATTACGTAGAAAATTACATACATTTTTATTCTCATCACGATGATAAAGTAAAAAGAGGTATTCTAATAGGATTTTTTCTTAGGGCCCTGAGAATATGCGGTGGAGAATACATCAAGGAAGAATTTGAGTATAGCGAACGTACATTCATGAACTTACAATACCTCAACATTTTTTAACAAATACACAAAGGAAATCACTAAAAATTTACCATAACCGAAACCGAGACAATTCCCTAAATAGCCAGACATACGACAGACATTAAACATTACCAACTAATACAAACAACGGCACAATCTATAAGAATCTAAATAAGACAGGCATTCAAATAACAAAACTAAACTCTTTAACAATTAGGGATCTAACACGTAAAAGTATGACTAATACCAACACTAACATCAAAACCGGAATATATTCCATACTCTGCCTTGATTGTGGAAGAATATACGTAGGAGAAACTCAACGTAATTTAAATAAAAGAATATATGAACACAAAAGAAATGTAAAAACCAACAATACACTCAACGCCATATTTTGTCACATCATGGAGAACGACCACCATTTTAAGTTTAACAAAGCAACTTTCCTTAAACACATACATAACAAATCCACACGACGTTTAATTGAGTCGGCTATAATCTCCAATTCCAACAATATAATTAAACAAAGAAAAGGTTTTTTTCCACATTGCTCCTATCTGTCGAAAATAATTATTAAAGAGAACAATTTAGCCACATGTTAAACTCGAAATATATATAGATATTAAAAAAAAAATCCATTCGTAATTTCACTTCATTTTATTATTTTTATTTTACTTATTTACTGTATTTTATCAGTGTCTATTTTAGACCCCATTTTATCATCTATTCTTATTTTTAGACGCCATCCACAGTTACTACGCTATTTTATCCCAATTCAATTATCTCTAATTTTTAAAAACTCCCTTCGTAATCTCGTTTCATTTTAGTTACTTAATCTATCACGGCTATATTTCCAGACGCAATCTTTTAAATCTCTACGATATTTTAACTTTTAGACGTAATCTACTACGTTAGTTTACTCTAATTTATTTTCTCTCATAAAATGAATATATGCATATAGACATCTAATTTACATAAGGAAAACACGCTGCTCTCCCCCATCATTATATATAGCCCCAAATCTTCCGACTCTTTCGTCAATGACCATCCCTCTTGAAAAAGCCAACATAAATCGGGCGAAACGTTGAGTATTCAGGTCCTTTCACCTCCATTTTTATTCATATCGTCGGATTTAATCCAGCTCAACAATCATATATATATATATATATATATATATATATATATATATATATATATATATGACTCAAACTTTTTAGTATATATATATCTATATATCTATAAAAGTGAAAGTGTTTGTCTGTGTGTGTGTCTGTGTGTGTACATTTCCCTACGCAATAACTCTGTCAATTTTTAGTCTACAGACTCGAAATTTGATATACAGGGTACTGAGATTTGGGAAAATCGATGCGATCGGTTTTTTGGTCAGAAATTCGGCGATTAAGGGGACAAAGTTTAACGATTTAACCTTTGAGAACTCTACAAAACTCCTCCGACAATTTTGGGTCTACACACTTGCAATTTTAGATATAGGTTCCTTGGACGTGGATCTAACTTAATAACTTGATTTGAGTCCAAAAGAGTAAATTTTTAGGGGTAATAATAGGGGTCAAAGTTTTACAAAATTGACCGCTTTTTTTAAATTATTTTTGCTCGATATACACCTCCAAATACCTGGGCAACGCCGGGCACCCATGCTAGTATATCAATAAAAGTGAAAGTGTATGTCTGTCTGTGTGCCTGTGTGTGTACATTTCCTTACGCAATAACTGTGTCAATTTTAAGCCTACTGACTCGAAATTTGATATACAGAGTACTGAGATTTGGGAAAATTGATGTGATCGGTTTTCAGGCAGAAATGTTGCGATTAAGGGGTCCAAGTTCAACGATTTGACCTTTGAGAACTTTACTAAACTCCTCCTACAATTTTTGGTTTAAACACTTGAAATTTTAGATATAGGTTCCCTTGACATGGATCTAACTTAATAACTTGATTTGAGCCCTAAACAATGAATTTTAAGGGGGCATAATAGGGGTCAAAATTTTAAAAATTGATCGTTTTTCTCTCAGCATACACCTTAAAACCCCCGGGCAACGCTGGGAACCCATGCTAGTATATATATATATATATATATATATATATATATATATATATATATATATATATATATATATATATATATATATGCACATAAAGTTATAAACAGTATATAGGACCCGAGCAAATTGGGTTGAACTGCTAGTATATATATATACATATATATATATATATATATATATATATATATATATATTAATCATTTGTTCATATTATAAGCTCTATTTCCTTTTCGGTTTTATTGAGCTTTTACATCTGGCTGAGTTTATTTTACTTGTAAATATTAACTCTTTAATATTTATAATAAATTTTGATTACCTTGGTAAACTTATTGTAATTTTTTATAATATATATATATATATATATATATATATATATATATATATATATATATATATATATATATATACTAAAAAGTTTAACTTATGTCCAGGTAACCTTCATCAAGAATTTCAAGTGCTTAGTCCCCAAATTGGCGAAAGAGTTTGGTAGAGTATGCACAGGTCAACTTTTTCAATTTGACCTTTTGGCAGCCAAGTTTTCGCCCAATAACTGATTAAAAAGTTTGTTGCATGTCTAAATAACATTTATTAAAAATTTCAAATGTTTAGACCTAAAATTCGCCGAATAATTTGCTAGAGGCCGCAAATGTCAGATCATTTTAACTTTGATCTTTTGCAGCCAAGTTTTCGGCTCAAAACCGATTAAAAAGCTTGCCGTATGTCTGATTACACTTTATGTAAAATTTAAAATGTTTAGATCAAAAATGCGCTGAGTAATTTGGTAGAGACCGCAGGAGTCAATTTTTTTTTTTTAATTTGCTCCCAATTTTACCCCTTTAACTTTTATTGTTTCGGGCTCAAATTAAATTAAAAAGTTTGATCCATGTCCAATAATCTACATCTAAAAAAGTGCCCGGGCCCAAAATTGGCGGAGGAGTTTGGTAGAGTTTTCAAACGTCAACTTGTTAAAGTTAGACCCCTTTACAGACAAATTTCTGGTCGAAAACCGGTTAAAAAGATTTTTCCAAATCTCAATACCTTATGCTAAACCTCAAGTCTGTAGACTGAATATCGATAGAGAAGGTTTGTAGGCAAATGTACACGCACAAACAGACGCACACAATTTCACTATCATTACATTATATTGGGCCAAAGATATAGTAATGATTGATAAAGTAAAAAAAAATGACTCGTGCACCACCACCGAGAATCGAAACAAAACGTTTAGTTTACGACTCAGTTTTTCCTTTTACGCTATTGCCTGATCTATGAAGACATGTTTGCTACAATGCTAAAAATTAAATTACGAACTAATAGCTATTACATTACGCATACATATTCGTAATGCAATCGGTTTACCTTCACATGGCAGATCAATTTTCACACCTTTGTACCGATTTTCCCCGGCTAAAAACCAAATATCGAGTTTCCCATGGGTTCGAATACACTATATATTAAGTTTCATGTCTATATACGCATACATAAATATATATAGAAATAGTTTTGCGTTTACTATATCCTTTTCACGCAAGTATAAATCATGTAGAATATCTGCATGAATATAATTACACGTAATAGTTAACTAAAGAAGATCATCCCATAAGTAAACCGAAAAAACTAATTGGAAATTAATTAAAATGAATGTTTAAAAGAATATGCAAATTATATAGATATTTTTCAGTGAATGCAATTCCAACAGTCTTTGTTTAATAATTAGAAAAAAGGGGTTTTAATATGAATATCAATACAAAAATAAACCCAAATTTATAAGATAATATATATATATATATATATATATATATATATATAATTTGAGGTTGCTATTTTCCAAAGTTAGGGTAACCAGTGAAATATAACGAGGTTCATACAAGAGTGCTCAATACAGAAATAGAGCAGGTTATATTTGTCTTTACATAGCAATAGTTTGTTGCTACACAGTCATGAGCATGGTTCGGTCTACTAGTATTTACTAACTAGAGACCTCATCAGGCAACAACCCTTATTTTCGAAAATAAGGGTTCTTGCCTGATGAGGTCTCTAGTTAGTAAATACTAGTAGACCGAAACATTCTCATAACTGTGTAGCAACAAACTAATGCTTACGTAAATACAAATATATATATATATATATATATATATATATATATATATATATATATCCTGAAAATCGATTTGCTGTCTTCTTACATTATTCCCGCAACAGTCCTACCCTTTCCCCGCCTTTTCCTTTCCCCCCTCGCCTAAAGGGGTAGTGGTGGCGAAATCGAGGAGGGTCATAAAGCGGCTGTGTTCTGATGTTGTCCAGTGCGCCAAGCTGCTTCTCTTGAAAGTTAAGCCGTGTCGCGCCTTTGCTAAAACAAAAAATATGAAACAAAATAAAAACAAACAAAAAAACGTAGATAAAAATAATCAATAGAAACAATACGATTGAAATCAGACGGAGTGGAGTATAGTATTTTTTTTTTGTTTTTTTTTTATTTTTACATATGAGAGGGGGTTGAATGGGTTGGTGTGGGGGGGATTGACTGTTTACTTGAACGGTCAGCAGGTGGTAGGAGTGGGCAGGAACTCTGACGGGAGTGGCTTAATTTGAAGGTTTTTTTTTTAAATTTCTGCCATTGTTCCAGAGAGGAAAGAAAAAATTAAAAAATGAGGAAGGAATGTAAATAATCCTGAAAGGAAAACAAATAAAAAAAAAGGAATGAAAGACTTTCACTCGAACATATATGCACAAGATAACGCGAAAGAAATATTTTTAAAAGCCGACAGAGTGAGATAGAACAACAAAAAACGTAAATTCTAAAAATATTATTGCAAACTTAACCGTGACAGACCAACCAACAAGCAGTTTTCTTATAAAGATGTTTGACTGTGTTTACAGTAAATATCGTTTACTGAGGACAGACTGACGAACAGACATATATATATATATATATATATATATAACTACTTAGTTTACTCACATAAAATTAATATACGAACGTATAGATTTATGCGTAAACTTTAAGTATTTACTTCAAAGTGCTCAATACATAGGTAGAACTAGTTAGTAAGTTATAAAATGTATATGGCGATTAAGCTGCACTGAATATTCCGCGTTTCATCCACTCTAGGATTCTTCAGGCTTATGCGCATAAGCCTGAAGAATCCTAGAGTGGATGAAACGCGGAATATTCAGTGTAGCTTAATCGCCATATACATTTTATAACTTACTATATATATATATATATATATATATATATATATATATATATATATATATATATATATATATATATATATATATGTATGATTAAAAAATCAATACGAAAAATATATAAATGTTTATATCTTTCCTGTATTTATTTCCTGTGTGTTGATATATATATATATTTGTGTGTGTGTGTGTGTATAATAGTTGTATAGATGGGGTTCCTAGATGTAACTCCTATGAAACTCGCGTGATTATTAAAAAGTACTCAACGGAGGACGGAACTTGTATATAATCTGTTTATTATACAAACATTATTGGTTACATATGGACATAATTCAAGGAGACCTCATCAGACAAAAAATAAAAGAAAGAGAAGCGATATTGAATATATTATTATTATTATTATTATTATTATTATTATTATGATTATTATGATTATTATTATTATGATTATTATTATTATTATTATGATTTTATTTTTATTTTTATTTCTTACAAGATGATCACCACTTATCAAGGCTCGGAAGCCACTCAGGCATAAGGGTTATTGCTTGTACAGTACGTTAGTGTGGGGATTTAATAAAAGTGTCTACTTAAGGGGGCGGTTAATCAGGAATTTGTTTACGTTGGACTTGAAGACATCCAGGTTGTAGTCAGGAGGGAAGCAGGAAGACGGAACAGACGTGCAGTTCTAAGAAAGAAGCTCTGTTCATGGAATCTACATTTTGATTTAGGCACAGATAAAGAGTGGGGGAAATTTTTCACAGTGGTTTCAGCTAGACGGGTGGTTTTCATAAAAGATTGGCGAGGGGGACCAGAGATTGGAGTTCGGACGAGCATCTGCCATGGAAATAACGATAAAACAAAGATAGGCTCGCAACGTCTCTTGTGTGGAAGAGCGGTTGTAGGGAAGAGAAAAGGGCACCCCCACTAAGCCACGAAGTCTATTTTGTACTCTGTCAAGGCAGGATAGTCTGCTTTTAGCAGCTCCTGCCCAGATATGGCAGAAGTATTCCATCCTTGGGCGTACTTGGCTTTTATATAGATAGAGAATTGCATCAGTAGTGAGATGTTTTCTGGAGCAGTAGAAGGATCCCACCATCTTTCCAGCGACCTTGGCAACAGACTTGATGTACGTGTTCCATTTCAGATTAGGAGTAAAGGTCAAGCTCAGAAGCTTGTCAAAACACGGGGCTTCTCCAATTGATGACAGATAGGTATTATTATTATTATTATTATTATTATTATTATTATTATTATTATTATTATTATTTACTATAATAATTATTAAATACCTACAGACACTAGTATTTCATCCTTTCGGGAATCGTCAGTGCAGGGTGTCACGATTAACGCCAGTCGAGAGATGAAGATCCGATGTAAACTGGGTTTGCATAATGGTCAATGAATGTTCTTTCTTACCTATATTTTCATTTAATCGAAACCACTGAGTCGCCCATTTTTTTTATAATGGATTGATTGCCTGCAGTGTGCTTTGAAAAGCTTCACATATGTCCGCATAGTGATTTTGTTCACAATATATTGTAGTCTACATTGCACTGTAAAGAAACTACTGCTGATTTTATAAAATTATTTATGATAGACAATAAATATGGATTTAGGCAAGCTCGTTCCAAAGCAGATGTCCTTACTGCCATCGCTGAATGTATATACCGTTAACTGGACAAGGCAGGGGAGGGTAGAGCGGTAGCTCTCGATATATCTAAAGCTTTTGTCAGGGTATGACACGATGGTCTTCTAAGGAAAATCTGACCATATGTTATCACTGGAAGAATGCATAATCTAATGAAATCCTTCTTAAGTCAGAAAAAATCCAAGTTGTCCTAGGCGATCGTACATCTAAACAATTGTCTCTCGCTCCTGGACAGGGTTCAAAAGAGAGTCGCCAACCTGATAGGTTCTAAACTGTCATCTAGGCTTCAGCCTCTGTCCTATCGACGAGATTTTGCATCCCTCTGCCTTTTCTACAAATACTTTAATGGTGAATGCTCTGACGAACACAAAACACTTGTACTCCCCGATGTAACTACCCCCGACAAACCCGACAAGCTACTAAGTCTCATCTCTTTACAGTAGAGATCCCTAGGTGTAAGAAAGCCTTTTACTCCAATAGTTTCTTCCCCAGAACTGCAAGTCTTTGGAACTCCCTTCCGGGATTCTGCTTTCCCAACTGTACTGATATGCGGAAGTTCAAGTATAATGTTAACAAACATCTTTCTACTCATCTCGCTTCATAATGGCCCTGCTAATTAAGTCCCTGATAGTAGCCCCCTGCTTCAAAGTGGCACTGTGCCTTGTTTGGGGTGAAAATTGAATCAAAAAATAAAAAATATGATATAAATGCAGGGGTACCTCAGGAATCTATACTGGGACCTTTGTTAGTCCTGATATTCAGGGACCTTTATTAGTCTTTATATTCATAAATGACCCCATCTCTGATAAAATTGTATCGGGGATGTGTATATTTGTTGATGACACCACTCTCTATAACAGGTACGAAGGGAAAACAAATAAACACATATCTAAGGAAATTCCAGAAACACTAGATGATCTCCAATCTGTAGTGGAATGGGGACAAAAATGGACATTTAATCCTGCAATAATTACAAGAAACATTCTCTACCACCAATAGCATTGGCCAAAGAAACATTACCTGAAAGTACTTCTTTTAAACTCCTCGGCCTAATGTTTACAAGGAACATGAACTGGAATAGATACACTGAGAACATTGCGAAGGCTGCTGCGAAGAAAGTGGGATCTCTCTCTACCGTGCTAGAAAACTACTTAAGCCTGACAGTATCCTATACCTCTATAAGGCAACCATTCGCCCATGTATGGAGTACTGTTGTTATATCTGGGCTGGTGTATCTGCTACTTGTCTCTCACTCCTGGACAGGGTTCAAAAGAGAGTCGACAAACTGATAGGTCCTGAACTGTCATCTAGGCTTCAACTTCTATCCCATCAACGAAATGTTTCATCCTTCTGCCTGTTCTACAAGTTTTTTAATGGTGAATCCTCTGACAAACTACAAGCACTTGTACCCTCTTGACGGAAATACCCCCGGCAAACCCGATAAGCAGCTAAAGCCCACCCCTACACAGTAGAGATCATTAGGTATAAGAAAGCCTTCTAGTCTATTAATTTCTTCCCCAAAACTGCTAGACTTTGGAATTCCCTTCCGGGATTCTGTTTTCTGGACTGTACTTACATGCAGAAGTTCAAGTGTAATGTGAACAGACATCTTGCTATTAATCTCCCTTCATAATATCCCTGCAACATATGTATCAGATAGTAGCCTCCCCCCCTACTTCAAAGTGGCATCTTGCCTTGTTTGGGTGAAAATTGATTTTTTTTAATATAACGATTTGAATTAAAGTTCAAATTGCAGAAGTCATTTAATTGTTCTCCAACGGAAAACGTTTATATCAAAAATCCTACTGCTGATTTTAAATGCCGGTCTCTTCTACTTGTTCTGTGATAATGGCTTGAATTACGATTTATTCTGAGATTTTAAAACATTGCAATTTTATAATTAGGTGAACGCGGTCTATTCTTTTACAGTTTCTAATCAATAGTTTCAAAAATAAATAATTCATGGTTACTATACGATATGTTTTCCTGTGCAAACATCATGTTTCATGAGAAAATGCATTCTGGTGAAGTTATTAAATTATTTATTCCGGCTATGAAGATTATTAAAATGAAGATTATATATATATATATATACATATATATATATATATATATATATACAGGTGTCCACAAAGTCTGGCTGCATAATCTACACGGTGCCCACAAAGTTTGGCTACATAATTTACACGGCGCCCACAAAGTCTGACTGCATAATCTACACGGTGCTCACAAAGTCTGACTACATAATCTACAGGGTGTCCACAAAGTCTGGCTACATACTGCAGCTAGACTTTGTGGACACCCTGTATATATATATATATATATATATATATATATATATATATATATATATATATATAGCATAAGTGCTTAATAAAACTAAAACAATCTTTATATTGCTTTATCCCCCTAGCTTGCATATAAAATATGGTATTTGTTTAAAAGAAAACATTAGAATCCCCATTTATTGAAATTACTTGAATGCTAGAAAGATAAATAAAGACACAACATGCTTGTGAATTAAAATTTACTCTATGTAATAATAGAAAATATTTCTTTTTTATTTTAATTTAAAAGGTAATTAATATTTTGTTTAACCGAAATGATACAAAATGCAGTATTATCTTAACGCTGTCCGTTTCACCATTGATCACAACGATGTAGGTAGTATTAACATATCTACTTGTGGAATAGACAGATTTTTAACAGAGCTTTTCTATTAAACGATATTTTATTATTGAATTTAAACAAAAAAGTCGTCAGTTCCTGACTTAAAAATTGATACAACCTCGGGTAATATTACTTGTATTGATCGGACTATTTTTCTCATCTTGAGTGTAATTTGTGCAACGTTTATGTCGGACTAAAAAAAAAATTATTGCATTTTAACCACCAAAGAAGACACATTGCCACTTTGATGTAGGGGGCTACTATCAGGGACATAAACATCAGGGGTACTATGTGGGGAGTTGGGAAGCAAGATGTCGGTTCACGTTTCCAAAGTCTAGCGGTTCTGGGGAAGAAACTACTAGAGTAGAAGGCTCTCTTACATCTAGGGACCTCAACTGTGAAGGGGTGGGATTTAGCTGCTTGTCGGCCTTCAATCGTCCTTAGCATGTTGGTTTTTGTTTGGAAAAGAAAAGAGAAAAGTTATTGGCTCTGTAAATATTTTCGTAGTCTTTGGATGATTCTCTATTTTATGGTTATAGTTTCGTTTTTGTGCAAAAAAAAATAGTTAAGAAATATGAATAATCTCTAATAAGGATCGTCATTGGATTATCTCTCTTCCATCGCCGAAATTTTAAGGGTGTACATTTTTTTCTATGATTTGAGGCTCCCAAAAGCTACTAAATTATAGGCTTTGTCTGCTTTGTATTTTTTAAAGCATATGTGCATGTGCTGCTTCCTTGAGTTACCTGCCCAATTCCAAAATACGAAAATATCTACGGAGCTAGTACCTTTCCTCTGTCAAGATGAGAACACTAGTCCGATAAAAACAAGTAATATAAACAATCAGCCCTCATTTAAAAAGTCCATAACTAACTTCCAGTAAATTCAACAAACAAAATGTTGAGAACAAAGTTGTTTAAAAAAGCGCACATCACCGAAAAGGACGTTTTGAAGATAAAGATATATAAATTTATTTAGTGTCCTAATTTTTTAAAATAACTTCACGAAAATATGTTTGCAATGAGGTGATCATTTTTTTTTTTTTAGCTATATTTTCAGGAATTTCATAGATGAAAAAGAAGTAATTCTATAATCAAGCTTCATAATGACGGTACTGTACTTTATACATCCGTTGTCCAACACTTAATGCAACTTCAAAGCAAATAAATAAAAACCGTCAAATCTATTCACGCTAACAAGGGATTGCGTAAATTATATCAGAATTATTTTGATTCAATTAAAAGAATCACGTCTTCCGATAACTTTAACAAATAATAGGAGTATTATATATTATTTTTTATTTTTTTATTTTCATTTTATTTATTTATTTATTTTTTTTTTTTGGATTCTTTGAGATGAGAGTTTATAATGGGTGTATACATTCTTTTCTTCATAGTAATTATTGCTTCACTGCGTTTCGGCCAACCCACTTCTAAACTTTTTCAGGTGATTAATAGTGGCAGAGTAGGAATGCTGAGTCTTCGATTAAGTTCTGTTTAGTCAATGAAGAAGAATTAACTTTCTCAAGCTATCTAAAAATTTAACAATCCATAAAAAATGGGTCCATTTATATATATATATATATATATATATATATATATATATATGTGTGTGTGTGTGTGTGTGTGTGTGTGGTAAAACTGGTAATTAGTAAAAACTTGAAGAGAGTGCTCAATACTATTGCAGAAAAATATGTGTTTTATTTTTTATTACCGTTTTATCTGTTTGGCTACATATGTTTCAGATGTTGGACCATGTTTACGATCCAACATCTGAAACATATGTAGCCAAACAGATATAACGGTAATAAAAAATACCCCCCACACATATATATATGTGTGTGTGTGTGTGTGTGTGTGTGTGCCTGTGTGTGTGTCTGTAGGTGTGTATAATATTTAATATTTAATGGACAGTCCTTTCGCACTATCATGATTGATTAGTGGCTATATGGCACTTATTTCAACGTGAGATTTAAAACTCGACAAATAATCAGCAGTCTTTCTCATGAGTTATCTTACTCATTAGTAGCGCACTTTTATTGATAGTACCCACATGAAACTCTACTCCCTTTTGAAGTATTTTCCGACTGCAATGCATTTGTTGTCCCGTTCCAAATAGTCTGTGGCAAGAGTGAAAGTGTGGACTGCTGCATTGTCCTGGTGGAAATGCCACTGACTTAAGGCACCTCATATATATATATATATATATATATATATATATATATATATATATATATATATATATATATATATATATAAACCCTCTGATGAGAAGGAAAGTATTTCTTTGAAACTCCGCGAATTAAGGACTATCCACTTATCTAGTGTTTCCTTCTCAGATTAAATATGTTTTTAACTCATTTTAAAGTGTTTTTTACATGTTTTATTAACTGTTTGCTCGTATTATATATATATATATATATATATATATATATATATATATATATATATGAGGGTTGTGTATGTGCGTGTGTGTTTGTGTGTGTATGTGTGTGTGTGTGTGATGAGTTAATAATATCCGGATATTCTATTTAAAATCGTTTTATTATATTCATTCTTTCTCTAAACGTATAAAATCAGATATTTATCTGTTTCACTAATAAATTAAAATATGTTTGAACATGTTTCTTTGTGATTCTGATCTAAACCTTAGACAGACATAATAATTGCAACAATAAATAGTTTAATGAAATATTAATATGCGTAATAAATATTTTCCTTAGCTTTTCTGTATAATATGATTATAACTAAAGAACAACAAAATTGAATTTACTTCAATATATCTAAACTAGGAAGAACACGATTATGAGTATGGAAAGAATCTAATTCGAATTATAAAAAAACAAATCGGTCATAATATTGGCAAATTATGGGATGAAAACTTAAATAAAAGATGGGACATGCACTACGATTTCCGTTTAGCGAGATCATCAGCTGGTGACGTATCAAAAGCTTTGGATAAAGTATGAAATAAACTATGAAATAGCTGAAAATGTCCTACTAATTATTGAATATCTTCCTCTCTGATAGGCTTATAAGAGTAATCGTTGATGGGATAAAAAAAAAGAAACTCATAGTATTAACACTGACGTCCTAACGCTCTTCCTGATCTTCATCAATGATCCTCCTATATCACATTCTTTTCAAGTCCTCCATTCTTTTGTCAGGGGGTGGGGAGAGAAAAAGAGAATATATAAGAATATTAGAATACAAATTCCCGAGTTTGACAGAAACATTTCCGAGTTTAACAAGATACATATGAGGAAGATCGAAAGTTGCATCGATCGAAATATTGAAGAAGGTTGGAGTTTACATTGATTGAAATGTGAAAATGACCCTCAAGACGAGAACAGTAGTCCAATGAACCAAACAATGTGAACACTCAATCCTCATCTAAAAACTTCAAAGCCATAAAAATAGGAAAAAGGGAAATAGATCAAAGAATGGAAAAAGTAATATGTAAAGAAAGAAAGAACAAAACGAAAATAAACGAGTGAAGAAGAAAGAAAAAAATAATGATATAGGTAACGCATAAAAAATATTAAAATAATCATAAAAAAGAACAAATAAATGCAAAGAAAAGCTGCAAAATAAATGAAAAAAAGTTGATGTGTTTTCGGAACAGACAGGAAGCGGAGCTGTTTCCGCTTTTATTCCCTTGCCGTTGACCCTCCCTCGTTTTCACCCCCATCAACCCACCCAACCGGATATTGGAAGTCAGAGCTGCCCGATCTAGCTTCATAGCGGCGAATATCGTGCGCTGATTGGCCAGTTGTTGTGAGAAAAAGCGACCATGATTATTTCCACCTCAACAAATAATGTCGACAAAAACACATTGGCAAAATGTCCTTCATTCGATTTACTCGATATGAACGCTCAGTTCCTTGCGGCAAGACGACCATCGTGTTTCCCCGGCCAATGGCAGCATTTCGACTCTTCTCTGTGCCTTCCTTCTATATATGTATTGATATATTTGCTAAGTTTAATATTGCACATGGCGCTAATATGAAGGGACGCGTGTGAAAGAAGATTGGATTACGACAGCCATGCAGATCTCAGCTGGGCTCGAACGCCGTCTTGTTTTAATCGCTTATTGCGTTGATATCCTATGCGGCTGCGCATGTTTTATTATCCATATATAAATACAGGTGGGCCGTTGTCTGGGCGCGACTTCGTATAAAGATAGAGACGAAGGCAAACGAGGAAATAGAACATAACAAAAGTAGAAGGCAGGAAGTGGGGAAGTATGAGGAGAAAAATGGATCGTTGTGGGAAATCAGAGGAGATAAACGAGGAGAGATAAAAGAAATTTAAAAAAACATAAAAAGAGAGGAAGGAAAACCGGATAAATTCACTAATATCATGAAAAAGTAAAAACAATATATCTGCTGGTAAATTAAAAAAAAAAAACAAACGCAACGTCCTCTCATTAAAAACCATCAAAATCATATTAATTTGCATAATTTATAGATTTTATTTTTACAAGATAGTCATCACTTATCAAGATTTGGAAGCCACTCGGGGATGAGAGTTAATGCGTATTACGTAGTCAGTGAGACAACAGTGTTATGATTTGTTGTTGTTGACAATGGGTAAAATTGAACACTTAAGGGGTACTGCTCAACAAAAAATTGTTAACTTTGGACCTTAAAACGACCATATTGGAATCAGCAAGAATGGAGAACTGCGATACAGAGTTCTACGAGTGGATTGTTCTAGGAAATAAACTTTGTCTATGGCATTTGCGTTTAGATTTTAGCGCAGATAGAGAGAGTGGTGAATTGCTGACAATCGGTTTAGATAGACGAGTGTTTGTTATAAATGTATATTTTTGCGCTTTGTGTATATATACCCCCTGCAAAATATTTACATCGATATTTTCGAATATCTGCTCTATCGTTATTTCCATACCATGTGTTTAACTTATAAACGCCTCTTATGTGGGAAACAGGTTGCTAGAAGGAAAAGAAAACATCACTTGTAAGATTTCGGAGCCGGTTTTGAAAACATCGATTTTATAACTTACTAGTCTGTGTGTATTGCGTTGCCCAGGTGTATGGAGGTGTGTGTTGGGCAAAAAGAAAAAAGTGGTAGTAAGCAGGCAGACTCGAACCCGTACCGCGAAGGAGGAAAAGAACGTGGAAAAAAAACGTGATGTCTTTGCTCTTGCGTCCATCGCCAAACCGGAAGTGACGAATGTTTAAATTAAGGCTAGCCAATCGAAAAGAGGGAACGACTTTCGCAAATATTGGTGAAAAAAAGCGACCCCCTCCTTGTAGAAAAGTGCCCAGTTGAGGGTGAAGGAATTAGTTTTTGGCAAGTTTTTCGATATTTGTCGTCTGAGACGTCGAGCTTCCAAATGATACCGATCTCGTGAAAATCCGTCGCCTCTGTTGGAGAAGGTTTACATACGTACATACATTTAAATAGACAGGTGAGATTTATATTATAGATTATTTAACATTAAAAAATGCCTGTATAAAGTAAAAAATACGGATTGACTTCGGTAGAATGCGGCTATTTCAATTATAAGTTTGCTGTCACCTTAAAGTGTTTTTATTTTTTGTTACAAAGTGGTATGCTAAGCGGAATTTACTTCGCTCTTCAGGAATATAATTTACATATATTCAGTAAGTCTGTGTTATACATTAAGCACTAGCGACACACTTAAGTCATAGTGAGTAGATTTCGCCGTTCCAGCAGTTCACAATGAATATCAAGGAGACAGAGAGGAGGAACAAGTAGACCAAGCAGCTCAAACGGATATGGAATATGACAAAAGTCAAGATAAAACCATTGAATTAAGACAAGGAAACTCGGGACAATATACAATGCACTACACACAAAGGATTATCATGAAGGACTTTATGTAAAAAAATAAATGACGAGGGAAGAGGTCTGGTTCGTATAGAAGGTTGTGTAAATAACACAAAAAAAAGAATTATAAAAATACATAATGCAGAACACTGAAAGAATAATTACCGCAGCAAGAGACTTCGAAGTAAAAAACAAGAGAGACGACGAGACGATAAATAAGACGAGGAAAAAATGGGAAGAGCAAAAGCTATAGGGATGATGCTGAAGGATTACAAAAATGAGACTCACCTAAACACTTGAAAGTGGCTACAAAAATGAAACGGAAACTGAATCGCTAATAACAGTCGGAAAAGATAACGGAATTAGAACCTACCAGATCAAAGCAAGAATCATTTGAAGTTGTTCTCAATGAGAAATCTTTGATGATGGCTTATGTGATTACTCGTTATGATTACTTGTTGATGATGGCTCATGTGGATACCCGTTATGATTACTCGTTGATGATAGCTTATGTGATTACTTGTTATGATTACTCGTTGATGATGGCTTATGTGATTACTTGTTATGATTACTCGTTGATGATGGCTTTTGTGATTACTTGTTATGATTACTCGTTGATGATGGCTTATGTGATTACTTGTTATGATTATTCGTTGATGATGGCTTATGTGATTACTTGTTATGATTATTCATTGATGATGGCTTATGTGATTATTTGTTATGATTATTCATTGATGATGGCTTATGTGATTACTTGTTATGATTATTCGTTGATGATGGCTTTTGTGATTACTTGTTATGATTACTCGTTGATGATGGCTTATGTGATTACTTGTTATGATTACTCGTTGATGATAGCTTATGTGATTATTTGTTATGATTATTCATTGATGATGGCTTATGTGATTATTTGTTATGATTATTCGTTGATGATGGCTTATGTGATTACTTGTTATGATTACTCGTTGATGATGGCTTTTGTGATTACTTGTTATGATTACTCGTTGATGATGGCTTATGTGATTATTTGTTATGATTATTCATTGATGATGGCTTATGTGATTATTTGTTATGATTATTCATTGACGATGGCTTTTGTGATTACTTGTTATGATTACTCGTTGATTATAGCTTATGTGATTACTTGTTATGATTATTCATTGATGATGGCTTATGTGATTATTTGTTATGATTATTCATTGATGATAGTTTATGTGATTACTTGTTATGATTATTCATTGATGATAGCTTATGTTATTATTTGTTATGATTATTCGTTGATGATGGCTTATGTAATTATTTGTTATGATTATTCATTGATGATGGCTTATGTGATTACTTGTTATGATTACTTGTTGATGATAGCGTATGTGATTACTTGTTATGATTATTCATTGATGATAGCTTATGTGATTACTTGTTATGATTATTCATTGATGATAGTTTATGTGATTACTTGTTATGATTATTCATTGATGATAGCTTATGTGATTACTTGTTATGATTATTCATTGATGATAGTTTATGTGATTACTTGTTATGATTATTCATTGATGATAGCTTATGTGATTACTTGTTATGATTATTCATTGATGATAGTTTATGTGATTACTTGTTATGATTATTCATTGATGATAGCTTATGTGATTACTTGTTATGATTATTCATTGATGATGGCTTATGTGATTATTTGTTATGATTATTCATTGATGATAGTTTATGTGATTACTTGTTATGATTATTCATTGATGATAGCGTATGTGATTATTTGTTATGATTATTCGTTGATGATGGCTTATGTGATTATTTGTTATGATTATTCATTGATGATGGCTTATGTGATTATTTGTTATGATTATTCATTGATGATAGTTTATGTGATTATTTGTTATAATTATTCATAGATGATAGCTTATGTGATTACTTGTTATGATTATTCATTGATGATGGCTTATGTGATTATTTTTTATGATTATTCATTGATGATAATTTATGTGATTACTTGTTATGATTATTCATTGATGATAGCGTATGTGATTATTTGTTATGATTACTCGTTGATGATGGCTTTTGTGATTACTTGTTATGATTACTCGTTGATGATAGCGTATGTGATTACTTGTTATGATTATTCATTGATGATGGCTTATGTGATTATTTGTTATGATTATTCATTGATGATAGTTTATGTGATTACTTGTTATGATTATTCATTGATGATAGCTTATGTGATTATTTGTTATGATTATTCGTTGATGATGGCTTATGTGATTATTTGTTATGATTATTCATTGATGATAGTTTATGTGATTACTTGTTATGATTATTCATTGATGATAGCTTATGTGATTATTTGTTATGATTATTCATTGATGATGGCTTATGTGATTATTTGTTATGATTATTCATTGATGATAGTTTATGTGATTACTTGTTATGATTATTCATTGATGATAGCTTATGTGATTATTTGTTATGATTATTCGTTGATGATAGTTTATGTGATTACTTTTTATGATTATTCATTGATGATAGCTTATGTGATTATTTGTTATGATTATTCGTTGATGATAGTTTATATGATTACTTGTTATGATTATTCATTGATGATAGTTTATGTGATTACTTGTTATGATTATTCGTTGATGATAGTTTATGTGATTACTTGTTATGATTATTCGTTGATGATAGTTTATGTGATTATTTGTTATGATTATTCATTGATGATGGCTTATGTGATTATTTGTTATGATTATTCATTGATGATAGTTTATGTGATTACTTGTTATGATTATTCATTAGTGATAGCTTATGTGATTACTTGTTATGATTATTAATTGATGATGGCTTATGTGATTACTTGTTATGATTACTTGTTGATGATAGCGTATGTGATTACTTGTTATGATTATTCATTGATGATAGTTTATGTGATTGCTTGTTATGATTATTCATTGATGATGGCTTATGTGATTATTTGTTATGATTATTCGTTGATGATGGCTTATGTGATTATTTGTTATGATTATTCGTTGATGATAGTTTATGTGATTACTTGTTATGATTATTCATTGATGATAGCTTATGTGATTATTTGTTATGATTATTCATTGATGATGGCTTATGTGATTATTTGTTATGATTATTCATTGATGATAGCTTATGTGATTATTTGTTATTATTATTCGTTGATGATGGCTTATGTGATTATTTGTTATGATTATTCATTGATGATGGCTTATGTGATTATTTGTTATGATTATTCATTGATGATAGTTTATGTGATTACTTGTTATGGTTATTCATTGATGATAGCTTATGTGATTATTTGTTATGATTATTCATTGATGATGGCTTATGTGATTACTTGTTATGATTACTTGTTGATGATAGCGTATGTGATTACTTGTTATGATTATTCATTGATGATAGCTTATGTGATTACTTGTTATGATTACTCGTTGATGATGGCTTATATGATTACTTGTTATGAGTAAAATAATAATAAACGGCAACAACAGAACTGGATTAAAATGACTTTTTTGTTTTGTTTTATTATATTTTTTACAAAAGAATTCATCACTTCTCAAGGCCCGGAGACAACACGAGGATAAGGGTTAATGAGTGTACAGTAGGCAATGGGAAAATATCGTAGGAATTGATAGTAGTGAAAATTTGGTAAATTGTATTACTTAAGGGGAACGGCTCATCAAGAAGTTCACGTTGGACATGTAAGACGACCAGATCGTAGTCAGTTGGAAAGCAGGAAAACGGAAAAGAGTTCCACACGCGTGCAGTTCTAAGAAAGAAGTTTTGTTCATGGAATCTATGTTTAGGTTTAGGCACAGATAAAGAGTGGGGCAAATTATGGATAGTGGTTTCAACTACACGAGTATATTTTGTGAAAGTTAGGCAAAGGGGACATAGATAAGAGCTCAGACGAGCACTACCCATGAAAATAACGATAAAGGAGGGACAGGCTCGCAACGTCTCGTCTGTGGGAAAAGGTTTTAGGGAAGACGAAAGGGCACCCTTCACTTGGCTACGAAGTCTATTTTGAACTCTCTCAATGTAGAATAAGGTCTTTCTAGCAACTCCTGCTCAGATATATCAACAGTACTCCATCCTAGGACGTACTTTGCTCTTATACAGATAGTGAGTTATGGAATAAAAATAATAATAATAATCAGGTTTGAAATAAATAAATAAAAAACAATGGCAGTATCTTTTTAAAGTTTATTTTAACATTGTCATTGGTTCTTTGTTACAAGGTGAACACAAGAAAAGAAAAGTTCGTCAAAATACATCGGTCGAAACGTTGTCGTGACAATATAGATAGAAAAGGAACGCAATGAATATCTGAAAACAATTCGTAGAAAAAGTCGAAATTCAAAATTTCTGAGAATCAATAAAGTAATGTCTGTTTCGAATTCCTGAAAAGGTTATTGAGTACACGATGAATCTGACAAATGCTGGTGGACATGACAACGAAGATAAATTGCAACTGTTGTATTTCGTGTATTCGTGTTTTCGCCTCTAGATGGAAGCAATATCTATAAATGCAGATGTGCCCCTGTATATTATTATGAGAGGTAGGTAGGGGAGAGGTGGGGTGGTAAAGAAAGAGGGATGGAGAAAGGAAGAGAGAAAGAGAGAATGAAGAGGAAGAGAAGAGACAGAACAGCAAGGAAAAGTTATAGTGAAATGTAAATGAAATAAAAGATTTCTACAAAGAAACGTTTGTTCTTTTCAGCAATAATGATGCTTAAATGTGGAAACGAGGATAGAAAAACGATTATACGGAAAAGAGAACAAAAAAGAGGAATGTGGAAATGGAGTCGGAAAAATCCCTCTCAATCTCTTACAAATTTTCCTATATATATTTATAGACTAGCAAGCCGCCTGGCATTGCTCGGTTGTGAAATACGCTGAAATATGAGATTTTGATCAATGCAGATGTCGTATTTATAATTATATCATATTGAATCCAAAATATAGTCATGATTTATAAAAAAAAATGACTCGTGCGCCACCCTTGAGAATCGAAAGCAAAAACTTTAGCTTACAATTTACTTTTTTCTTTGACGTTAATGCCTAAGCTATGAAGACATGTTTGATGCAAGACTAAAAATTAAAACATGAACCAATACCTACTATGTTACGCATGCATATTTTATTTTTTTAAATTTCACGGTGCAACGATTTTACCCGGATAAATTCCAAATATAAAATTTCGCATGGGTTCGAATACCTTATATAGATTCATTTATTTTATTTTATTTTATGTTTTATTTTGTTTTATTTATTATTATTAATCAATTGTAATCGAAGTGTCGAAGGTAACCGTGTCCATGTAGTGTAATCATAGATTTAAAACATTAAGTACATGAGACATTTTATCTGATTAGGTATAGTATTTTTAGGAATTAACCTGTCCCGTTTTAGGAACTGGTTCCCTCCACACATTAAAAACCGACTTTGTGTCATACTCTGTCCTCGTGAGTAGGCAAGTAAACAAACAAAAACTGTATTTTGTGTTGTGATAATGTTCTGTGGAAGTAAATTCTATCAGAAAAATAAAAAAATAATAAAAACGCAGCATTCGGAAAAATTTGCATTGTTTGTTTGTTATTACAATTTGTTTATCAAATCGATAAATGAATAACACACACACATACACATACACACACACACACACACACACACATATATATATATATATATATATATATATATATATATATAGGTATGTTTTCGTAAATGTAATCTAATGTCTGAAAAAAACGCATGCATTTTTTATTGTTGGTATTTCTGCAGTGTACGAATCATGCTGAAAAAATGTTATTTAGAAAACCATTCTTAACATGTGGAGGGAGGCTTTTTAACGGTTCTGCACGCTCAGCTAAACATTTAATAAAAAAGATATCATAAAAAATAATTTACATTAAAATCCTATCTGAAATGTAACACGATGCGGACACTGAAAAAACACCGATTATTTCTTTCAAATTATTAATCGATAATCTAATCGGTCAAAGAATTTTAATATATATATATATATATATATATATATATATATATATATATATATATATACTCGGGTTTTTTATATTCAAAAGTAATGGACTAATGAATTCAACGAGGTTGTTAGATAGTGCTCAATAAAAAGAGCTGATAATACTTGTTTATTGTTATATAAACATGCTCACATCCCGCTGCTACAAATAGCCACTTGTTTCAATCAAACAACAGATATCATCAGGCAGCGACTTGACTATTTAAAAGTTCAATGAACAATGGGTTATTCATTGAACTTTTGAATAGTCAAGTCGCTGCCTGATGATATCTGTTGTTTGATTGAAACAAGTGGCTATTTGTAGCAGCGGGATGTGAGCATGTTTATATAACAATAAACAAGTATATATATATATATATATATATATATATATATATATATATATATATATAGAGAGAGAGAGAGAGAGAGAGAGAGAGAGAGATATAACTTCGTATATTGTAATTAATGTCGAAAATGCTTACTTTTCTATGCAAATAAAGAAAAACACACGCATTCGAAAGCGTTAAAATTTTTGATTTGAAAATAATATTTGTTTGTCTAATCGATAAAAAAATAATTTTAAAAAATATATAGGTGTGTCTTTCAATATAGAAATTCAAAACCGCGAGTAAAATTTAATCGTTTTTATTAATACAAAGACATGAAAAGATGAGTTTGAGAATTGAAATCAAAATATTTAGCGTTTCAGCCTGATGTTGTTTTCTGTATTAAGCTTAGTAGTAAACAACTTGAAGAAATGAAGCGAATCTGATCATGCGCATAGACACAAACATGTCGGCTAGTGCGAATGAACATTTTGCAAGTAAATTTACCGACGTCTGTATGCGTTATACATGCATGTAAACAAAGATTTTCTGCGCTATAAACAATCCTTGGTGCATTAATATTATTTCGTGAGAATTTCAGTGTTATGTGACCAGTAGGTTAAGAGTTGATCTGTAAGATATTCGCACACACATAAATGTACTGTTTTATTTATAAAAATAACAATCAATAGAAATTTAACTCTATAATAATATATACGAAATCTGTATAAATTAACATATATTTAAGAATATTTTACGACCGAGCTACGTTGTTGTTTTCTCGCCATTTTCATGAAAGACAACTTGAGATTTTCTATAACAATGATTCTGGTGCATTTTCGTCAGTTTCATTGCTCCTAGCCATTTCCCTCGTGTTTCTCTTGGGGTTCCTCTTCATATGCTCCCTAATAACTCTAATTTTGGATGATGTACGAGCAAATCGGAGTCATCCACATCCGGCTCGATCAACTGTTGTCCCAAATTCTTTGTAGCGCTTTACCGCATCTCGAACTGTCGATTTTGGTGCTTTTAAAAGCTTGAGAATTTCTGGTTTTGTCTTTTGCGCGCAATGTAGTTGGATAATATCCTCACGTTGACTCATTTCTACAGAACAGGAATGAAAATTTAGAAAATTTAAAGCTGAAACATATAAATATATGTATCTGCAAAGACAAGCTTCCAAAAATAGACAAATTTAGCAAATAAATAATATCATAATTTCATTTTTCCGCACCCCTATATATATATATATATATATATATATATATATATATATATATATATATATATATATATATATATATATAATAGAGAACTGACTCTATAATATTAAATACGAAATCTGCATGAATTATTATATATTGAAACGTATTTTACGACTGAGCGCAAACCACTAGTCTGTAATATTATAGTCTGTAATATTATAGTCTGTAATATTATATCGATTTTGTTACTAAGATGTCGAATGATTATTGCATCTGTCGAACACTTAACAAATTATATGAGCTCTGATATAAGCGTTTACTTATACAAGAGTATGGTATATCTGAAAAGGTATTAGTGTTGCCACATCTGGAAAGATTTTGCGCATGACATCTTGTATTGCCTCGTGAAATCACGGAATAGGTTTTGCAATTTACCAAGAGATCATTTCTACTCTTTATTACAGCCGCTTTCACATAGAAGAGACCTGTATAGTCTATTTTGCTCCATCGTATATTCTAAGGAAGGTATTCGACTGAGTTCAGTCGCTGGTTTCCTAGCAAAAAAGAAAAATCCCACCACCACCAAAAAAAGTCGTCTTGCTAACAGAGTTATGAAGAGTTTTCCTTCTTCACTCATGTGGCACACATTAAAAAGAATGCTGCTGAACAGAGTTTGTGTCCACGAATTTCTAACTTCGAGAACACAGTACCACGAGAATGCTTCCTTCTATACTACATCGTTACCTTTTTAAAATTCAGTGATAACAAATATGTCAAATAACAATAGATTGTTATTCCAATTCTTTATGTGTAATTCCCGTTGCTAATATTATTTATCGTTCAATTGGTAATCAAACATCCTTTCCGTCGTCGGTAAAAACATTTCTGTTTTTAAAAGTTATTATTTAAAATTTGCTGAAAAAATATATCCTAATTAAAGGAAAATCACAAGATAAGAAAGATAATGAAAGTAAGAGAGACAGAGAGAGAAAAAGAGAGAAGGAGGTGCAAGAAGGGAGGGGCGGAAGTTGAAGAGAGAAAAAGAGTGAATCATAATGAATATTAATACGGGAAAACGAGTGAGAGGAGAAGAAAAATAAATATCCATAGTAAGAAATCTTAGAAAAATTAGAGAAAAAGAGTAACTCAAATAGAGAAATAGAAAGTAAAAAGAAAGAGAGCTTGAGAGAGAGAGAGAGAGAGAGAGAGAGAGAAGAGAGACAAACATAGAAAGTGATTACGAAAGCAATCGAAATTAAATAGACAATAGAGGGGGCGGAAGGTATAAAGTGAGAGTGTGTGTATGAGAGAGAGAGAGAGAGAGAGAGGGAGTGACTGAGAAAGAGAGAAAAAACAGTGGCATATGGAAAAAGAGAGAGAAAGATAAATATGGAAATTACATACAGATACACATCGACCATGCGAATAAAAGCTAATGTGGGCAAAACAGAAAAGTTAAAAGCACGTGACGAGAGACGTGAAATTTGATATCGGAATGAAATAAAGAGAATACAATCGAACATTAAGGCAGAAGAAAAAAAAAGCTAAGAGACGGAAAAGATGTGCATATGTGAGTGAGAGGGCATTGACGAAGAGAGGTAAATAGATAGAGAGGGGACGATATTGGCACAGAGAGAAAGGGAGAGATAGAGTGTGTTAGAGCGAAACACGAATCAGAAAAAAAAAGCCATAGAAATGGGGACACAAGAAAAATATTGTCGAGGCAGATTCTTAGAGAGAAAACGAGAAAGAGAGAGGAAAAAGGAAAAGGGGAGGGACAAAAAGAAAGAGAAAGATTTTGAAAAATGAGGAGAAGGATAAAATATATTAAAGGAGGAAGAGAGATAATGTAGAGAGAGATGGTACGAGGAAAACATAAAAAAAGGGAAATGAAGAGGACTAAAACATATATAGTTTCATTTTTGATTTTCTACTACTTATAACTAATCGATAGGTTTTGGTCAATTTATCTGATCTCCGTGATCTGTGAGAGGCTATCGATCCGTTCACGCACCCTCCCTTCCGTTCCCACTATCACTCCCCGCTATGACACGCTTTTAAACCGGTAAAAATTAAAAAAAAAAACAAAAAAAAAACTCGTCGACCGGAGCTTTAATGATTTTTTTTTTAAATCAATAAATCGATAGATCGATAAGTAGATTTTGGATTGCCCCCTTCTTCTAAAACTCTACCCGTATCGAACAAGAAATAATTGGCTTTACTTTTGCAATGCAGAACGTTTATTTGTGGCAGGGGAATGGTTTAGTTTTTATAGCCATATTTGTAAATTAGAATCGCCCACAATATCGAGCTTTATTTTAAAATTAGCAAGATTGTCAGACATTGCCCGAGAATTACATAAAATAATAACAAAGATATTCTTTAAAACTCTCCGGCTAAACATGCATTCAATCAAATACATTGAAGACATTAACAAAGCTGCTGCAAATAAAATAGGCTCTCTATCGTGCAAGAAAATTGCTCACACCTGCGAGTATTCTGGATGCCTAAAAAACGATCATTCTGATATTGTTGGCACATCTGGGTTGGTGCATCTGTCACTTGTCTCTCACTCTAAGATAGGATTTAAAAAAGAGTTACAGCCCGAATAATTTCAACACTATCAAGAAAAATCCAACCATGGTCCCACCGCCGCAATGTTGCAGCCATGTTTCAATTTATACATTATGTCTCAGAGTGGTTTCCTAGAGGAGATGAACTTTAAATTGACAACCCCATTTTCTTTAATTGCAGATTTGGCAACTATTAGGTATTTTAAATTCAGCTTCGTGTGACAATTCATTATAAAGTAACTGACACCAGAGCACCGTTCGCAAATTGCAAATGATACCTTCAATTAAATGAGAGAAACAGTGGTGAACGAATAATGTCATGAAATGGACATGTCTACTGGCTATCTTGTACTTGCGATTTTAGTTTGTTAGATTGTTTTATTTTACAATATATAAAGTTCCATGTCTACACTGATAAACCAGATATAATAGATCACTTGAAATACAACATTCGACGTGCTATTGCTACAACCTAATTTAATTTGTACACTGCGTAGTCACGTTGAGAATGGTTCTCTTTAGATCAGCAAACTTAATCAACATTGACCCTTGAAATGGCTGACCATTTGGGAATACCAGGAACTGTTTGTAAAAAAACTTCGGCGCTTCCTTGCAAAACCCTAACGTCGTCATCTCCCTTTACCAGGATATAGATGCAATTGGGCACCGCTTTTGAATTTAATATTCCATTGACATTTTATCCTCTGGATGAAGCCGGTTGAACCTAACTAGGATAAATTTCACTGGCATTATTTATTTGGTCCGTTATAACAATGGTTTATACAACGGTTTCTCTCTTTATTTTATCTTTTAGTTTCGCCTTTTATTATTCTCTGGAGTGCCAATATCTGTGTTTTTTATCATGTGTATTTAATCATTTATTTCTTATGTCGTTCATGAAAACATCGATACTTACGAGTCAACTTTCTTCTTTTTTCTTATTCTGACCTAAAAGACTGTTAGCATAGTTTTTATTGCGTAATGATTTCTGTATGTTCATTAGTGTGACTGTCATCAGATGTATCTTTCTCTAGGATAGACTAGTTTTGGTATTTTGGCCCTTTTGAAAATCATAATGACGAATATCAAAGCCTGATTGTCAAATCCGTCACCATGAAATAAGACCAAACCTTAATGTAAAGTAAAACACACAAATACACACACACACATACACACGCACAGGGAAAATAAATACAGTGATATCGTCAAAATGGTACAAATAAGATAAAGAATTTATGTGTGGTATATATAGCTTACTAAGTAAACTTGAATAAGTACTCATACAATTGGGTGGTGATTCGGTCAGTGCCTCGAGCGAAGTGATATCATAGAAAGGATGCCAAGAACTTTTGAGATTAGACCCTAGAGAGAACAGGTCGCTTCGTTTCGTCATCCGTTCATCGTTTGATCAGTTTAAATGTAGCAGCAGTTTTTTTCTTTAGCCCCTAAAAGTTCTAAGGAGGTAAGAATCAGAAATCTATATATTTTATTGGTCATCATTTAAGTATAACATAATTGTTTTTTATAAGAATATATTCAACATTTCTTTACTTACTTTTCGGCAGTCACATAGCTCATTCCACATGATGGTCTTGAAGAAACCTTTTTTTTTGTATCGCATGTGTTTGGTGTCGCTGTAATTTCTATCTTTTACCATTTTTCTTTGTATCATTTTAGTTGCTTGTATGTTATTTTTGTAAAAATATCCTTCTTGTACATGTATTGCATTTATTTCAATCGTTTTTATGTATTTTTATTAGTTTTCACACCTGCACATGTACAGGAAAAAAATATTCTAAACATAACTCAAGCAGTTATCAGTTCTCACGCATATTAAGAAATCACAATTAAAATTCTGATTATTACAAGTTTCTGTGTCCATTGTATGAAGGACCCGGTCCATCTCACAATTATATTTCACATGTATTTTTAGAGTTCTAAATTTTTAGTTTTAGTTTGTATTTCTTGTGTTGATAGGAATACTGTTTTTTATGTTGTGAGTTGTATCTCTAATAAAATTTGATAGAACATTTTACCGTTAATAGTTCATCTCATTTTATAAACGAAAAACTAAAATTGTACAATCCCTCCTTCAAATTTTAGCGATAAACGGGAAATAATTCCCTGTAAAACTAGTTAGATCCGTTTGTCAATCAACTTTTTTCACACATACGATAACACAGAGAAAAAAACCCTTCAATAATACGAAACCAGTTACAGAGCCAGTAACTTTTTCCCTTTCTTTTCCAAGGTGGCAACCAACATGCCTGACGAAGGTCGAAAACTACATCGACCATAAAGTTGCTCAAATAACACTTAAGAACAATAGTTCGACCAAAACAAGTAATGCCTGTTTTAGTTTAATTAATTCCTATTATATTATTTTTTAAATACGTTTTATTATTTTTTTCATATTTGATTGTTTGTTGGTGCTCTACTGGAAGAATATCCCCTTCAACCAAGGCTGGTCCCAGCTTCCCACTATCATTAACCTTCCAGCCATGCTCATCGGTGGGATTAGAAATAAAGGGTTGGGCAATATTTGCTCGTTTACAAATGGTGACAGTATAGTTAACACGTTTGGACTGGTGACGTAAAACTGATGCACAAGGAGGTAGTTGACTGAGATTAATATTACGAAACAGATCAACAACTCCATCAACGCCACCAACCTTTTACTTGAGCATTGTATCGTAACTCATCGATACTCTATGGCGTGACTTGCCATATAAAGCATATGTAAATTCCTCCAGAACTGACAGCAACTCCTCAGATGCAGTCAATTGATTTCCAAGTCAGAATTGGTTGGAATGCTCGCATCTTTTGAATCAGTTTTATCGGCCGAACTTCCCTCAAACCCTTAAAAACAATAATCGTCTCACAATGTGTAAAAGTGTGCAGGGCAAGGAAAGCTGAACAGAATTCCTGACCATAACCTCTCGCTAATTCTGCTATATTAACGGGCTCTTCTTTGTTTCCAGTACCCGTGTCAAAAAGCAAAGTTATGTCAAAGAAAAAGGTATGGCGAAGAACAATGAAGAAGAAATCACTATCAGGACTTCTCATGCGCACTGTTCTATACCCTTTTTTCCTGATCATACCAGCAGTAAAGAATGGTGTGCGTATTAGTTTCGTCATGGGTGGATTAGAGTTCGTTTGGTTCAGTCTCCTGAATTGTCAAGCGTCTTCTGTTTGCAGTAGACGAGTATGATCCTCGACAACACTAACAACTTGCCTAGTTCCAAGCTTTAGTGCAAATTAATCATGGCTCCATATATCATGTATAACCTTTATAAACTGCGATTTATGTCCGCACTGAAAACGATATCAGATTATTTCGGAGGAATATCATATATCCTGTGGGATATGTCCTTGAAGTTGCTAGTTATTTAATGCAATGATTGGAAAACGGCATTCTATCCAGAATAATCAGAGCTGTTTCATGTGCAGAAAGTGGTGCATCATCTACGTCTTTGATCAAATAATTGAGACATTTAGCTTTATTGGTTTTAGCTAAGGAGACATCTTCTGTTCCAATATTAAATGTATTCATTCGGTTCTCCAAGTCGATTACTGGATTTGGTTCTGCCTTTACCAATAGCTGAATAGGAATGTTGTTTGTATGAGATGACTTTATTCTGGATTGTTAGGATTTTGACCGATTTAATCATTTGGGCTTCATTTTTTCACAGGCTCAAACAGTGGTCTTTCTGTAAAAGTTTTCTGAAATTAACTTTTGCTTTGCCTGTTATCCAAGGACTTCAGATATCAGTACATCTTGTTCGATACCACAACTTTGCTTGATCCGCGATGTCAAAGGGATTGATGAACTTTTCGATTGCATTTATGGTTTTGTTGACAAATCGTTCACTATTTTAAATTTCAGCTGGTCATAAATCTTCATATTTCCTTCTTTCCGATGCCTCAGAAAGCAGGTACGCATAAGCAAAGGTGACATCAACATATTGTGCTCTCTCATGGGGTGTCTTTACCCAACGTTGATATGCATTGAAATTGCCGAGAAGCCCAGTGAGACCAGCACCACATCCACCTGTTCCACCATGATATTTTGCGTCTTTCATTAACGTCTCCTCTATTTTTTATCAACAGCACATCTGTTGCCTTGCACCAAAGATCTGGCAACACTGAAATCACCTCTTTTTATCAGAGATAGAGCATCAGAATGAGTATCTTGAACATTTGCTAAGAAAACTGAAAAGAATGTAAGAAATTCAAATAATTGTACCGATCAAAGCTAAAGAATCTGCCATTCTGTGGAGAGACTGAGTGTACAGTGATTAGTTGTTTGTCTTTACTTCCTGTACAAATGTGATCTATGTTTGTCATCCATAGTTGGACTGTTTTTCCAAGAGTACCTGTAGCTATGTCTGATCTGAACCTTGAATATTTCTCAACGAAAGAATTCAAGTCAACATCCTCTAAAACTAAATAATTTGCATGTTTTATAGGCGAATCTAGGATTGCTCTTGAATGTTCAGGTAGATTTGATGCCATATTATTGTATTCCATTGTTGCAAGGTTTTATAACAATTTTGTGGCACGTCAATGTTCTGTCATATTGCTTCCCAGAAAGAACAGCATTCAAAGATCCAGAGGTAATGAGGTCTGCCTCTGTGAGAATGTCGCTAAGCCTTGTTCCACTCACTTTCTTATCAATCAACTTGAAGTAACCACACAAGACATGAAAGGAGGCCATCATTACAATGTGAGTTTTGTAATTGGCAGGATTTTTCCATACAAGCGCATACGCTTTCATACATACGCCAAGATCAAAGGTAATTAAGACATACCCTAATACTATTTCCTTGGATGCTTCTTCAGAGTAACTCAATCATTCTTGCACTGCTTTCAAGTCGGCTAAGGGGGAATTTATCACTGGATGATACTCGATTGTTGTAGTTTTTGCTGGGTTTTCACCTGTTGCTGAAATAAATTCAGTCCATCCAAAGACTTCTTGACTAGTAGCGGCACTATGCTTACGGAGCAAATACCAGATGTTTTGTTTGTTTGCTTGTGCGATAGACACCTCTCGATCTAAGCATGTCTATATTTGTATGTCATATGCTGGACTCTGCCTCTGTGAGACATGGCACTCTGGTAGTGGCTGTGAGTGAGGGAGTTTGGATAACCTTACTTCTCTCACTTGACTGGTTGTGGAAGTTCATGGGGATCCACGTCATTCTATCCTTCTGTGAGTGAAAGAATTTCCTGCAACATGATATCATGACGTGCATATATTGAACCACTTGTAGTGTTCTTATCAAAGTTGGCAAAGTCAGAATGAAATGTCGAGAGCTGGTTTGGATTTCTCACAATTTGTGGAGGCTTAAGTTCAGATAAGTTTTGCACTGCATTTGCAAAGGCTGTTTCCAATTCAAGGGGAAGACTATAGCTTTCATAGTGACCAAATCTATTGGTCGATGTGGTTAGCTCTGCACTCCTGAACATGTGATGAAGCGACATGCGCAACAAGATGTGCTTCGGCAACTTCCATTGTCCATTTGTTGCTGCCGGACTAAGGTCTTGCTCAATAGATTGGATAAAAACTAACAGTGCATCCCACATTTTTTAATGTTAACATATTTTGTCTTAATCTAGATATCCTAAGGCTTCCAACGATACCAGTTATGATGGGTTATGGGAGGATTCACGATCGACCCCGCTTGTCCATGAACTATATCACTTTTCATTGTGGTGTAATTCATAGAGTTTACATTTATTCCAGTGTAGAACCTGAGCGACGTTGTCGTGTTTCAATTTTTGTATTGGTTGTAAGTATAGTGTATTCTAATATATAACCTATTTAAAAGCGTTAATATAGTTAAAAAAAGAAACTACACACAAAAAATATTTACATTCATTTACTCTTATTTTTATTATTTAAATATGATTTACGAAGGGGTTTTGAAAAACTATTTCTCCCTCAAAAATAACAACAATAAACAAAAGCAATTAGATCCAAAAGATTCTTAAATAACGAGGGTAGAGTTTTTTTGCGTTTTTTTTACATTGCATTAGGTATGAGTAAAAAAAACAATCGAATTAAAAAAACAAAAACAAAGCAAAAACTACCCAGCAATCAAACTCTTCCCCTGTGTTTTTTATTACTTTCTTTTGAATACTCCAAAAATATCGTTAGAAATAAGGGAATGTAATGCCTAAGCACTATAAATATAAATTAATACTGAACTATAAATAAAAACCGAAATATTTTTGGAAGGAGAGAGAGAGAAGATGTGTGTTAAAAATCTCTCATAGAATCATGTCTATATTTTTTATTTTTTACTTAAAAATCGTTAAATCATTAAGAAAATAAAGTAATCAATAAAGGAATTTATTTATCAATTTTATCTAAAACTTTACTCCCGTAATCTTTTTCATCTCATTGTTTTTGTTGTTCTTTTTGCTTTGTTTTTAAAGGAAGATATAGTTTTTAAAAAACCCACTCCTCTCTAAATTATATTTAAATATATTAAAATTTAATTTCTTTCGGGGGTTAACTCTTTTTAATAATACATCACTTTCAGTATTTTCATTAATTTTCTATTTTGGAGCGATTATCAAGACTCTTAAGATGTTTTCTTTATTGTTCCCACATAACCCTTGCCATTACTCATTTCTTAAAACTGAATAAACGCTTTAAGATATTTAAACGATTTGAAACTTGTCCAGCTAGATAGAAAAGAAACATTTAGAAAAATCAATTTGTTCGTGGACGACATTTCCGTAGACGAATTTTCGTGGCACTAATCGATTAACATCTCCTTTCCCAGCAAAACCCCCCTAAATTGTAAACACTTTAAATGTTTTTTGCGTAAAAATATTTGAATCATTTATATTCCAGTCAAGTGGATAGGCGGTATATCGAACGATAGTTACTGCTCTATTATTGATAGCATATATAGTATTCTGACTGCGGAAGTGCAATTTGAGAATACGCTAAGACGTTCTTTTTGTACTTGGACATGAGCTGGTTTTTCATTTCCATGCTTTTAATCTTATCGGCTTCCAGTATCCCAAAATATTTGTAGTTTTTTCCCGCTGTCAACATTCTTCTTCTTCTACTTCTTTTCTTCTTCTTCTTCTTCTTCTTCTTATTCTTATTATTATTATTATTATTATTATTATTTTACATACAAGGAGTAGTCACACAGGTCATCATCAAAGATTTCTCTTTGAGAACAACTTGTGGCGTTCTCTAGAGTCTGCAATACAGCAAGTTTTCTCAAATTTCCAGTGTCCTCTACTTCTTTCAATAACGTTATCGTAAAAGCCGCTTACTAGTGATTTCTTGTTTCTCCTTCATCTTCTTCTTCTTTTTCTTCTTCTTCTGCTTATTATTATTATTATTATTATTATTATTATTATTATTATTATTATTATTGTTGTTGTTGTTGTTGTTGTTATTATTAATAAGGTGAAAAATGAGGTAAAAATAATTCAGGAGTAATTCACATCATAAGAAAGAACATATCGATTACGGAACTTAACAGGCTTCTGTATGCAGCGTCATACGTTATTGCGAATCGTCTTGGCTTATTACAGATGAAAAGGGAAAAATGAAGGATAGAAGGCCACACTGGCAGGGGCGGCTTGAAGAAAGTATTAAGCGGTGGCGGAAAGACATTGGTAGACTCGAAGAAATAAGAAAAAGAGTTGAACTAGGGCAGAAAGCTAAGGACGAGCTTGAAAGGAGGTATATATTGCTGGAAAAGGAAACGATCAACGTTCTAACAATGTTGAAAGAGAAGGTTCATATTGGTGCTATAAAAATTAGGAATTTTGTTGGAAAAAGTGTTGCATTTCGGCAGAACAACCTTTTCCGGAACAATCAGTCTCAGCTGTATAAAGAATTAAATGGTAGTAAACAGGCGTGAAATAACAACACTCCAAATGCAAAAGATGAAAGGAAGTTTTGGAGTGGGATTTGGTCTGTCGAAGGGCGATATAATGAGAAGGCTAGCTGGTTGGGAGAGGTTAGAGAAAGGCTATCAGATATTCAGCAGATGAAGAACGTTGAGATAACCATCGATGACGTTAAAGCTGGCATACTAAGGATGACAAACTGAAAGGCACCTGGTCCAGATGGAGTGATATGCTTCTGGTTTAAACAGTTCCCATGCCTTTATCCACCTATAGCTGCTGCTCTGCAAAGGGTTGTAGAGTCGGGAGATGTCCCTGATTGGCTTGTGAAGGGAAGAACAACACTGATTAGGAAAGATCCTGCAAAAGAAACAGATGCCAATAATTATAGACCAATGACATGCCTTCTATTGATGTAGAAACTGTTGACTGGAATATTTGCGGAGAAAATTTATGAACATCTAGAGAGTAACATTGTTTTTCCTGATGAACAAAAGGGGTGCGGGAAAGGCTCGAGAGATACTAAAGAGCAACTACTAATTGATAAAGCAATAATGCAGGATGCGAAGAAGAAGAGAAATCTGAGCGTAGAATGGATCGATTACAGAAAGGCTTATAACATGGTTCCTCATTCATGGATACGTAAAATACTATTGATGATGAAGGTTGATAAGAATGTGGTAGAGCTTTTGGAGACAAGTATGGCTCAATGGAAAACGGTGCTGACAGCAAACAGACAGGAGATAGGGCAGGTTGGCATTAAACGTGGGATATTTCAAGGAGATTCGTTATCGCCACTTCTTTTTGTAATGATAATGATGTCACTGAGCATCCTCTTGAAGAGAGAAAAACTGGGGTATAACTTTGTGTCTGGTGACAGACGTCTCAGCCATCTACTGTTTATGGATGATTTGAAAATATTCGGTAGAAATGAAAAGGAAATGGTGAGACTGGTAGAATTTGTGGGGACATACTCAGAAGACATTGAGATAGAGTTTGGATTAGTAAATGTGCGGTGCTGGTGATGAAAAGAGTAGTAAAGGTTCATTCAGATGGAATAGTGCTGCCAAATGGAGAAATCATGAAAGAAATAGAAGATATAGGATATAAGCATTTAGGAGTGCTGGAGGGTGTAGGCATCATGAACAGAGAAATTAAAGAAAAAGTCAGGAAGGAGTATCTTAGAAGAGTGAAATTAATTGCAAAGTCGAAACTGTATGGAGGAAATCTAATGAAAGCAGTAAATGATTGGGCAGTCAGTGTTTTGAGATAGAGTGCGGGAATTTTAGAATGGTCTAACAAGGATTAGCATGCCATGGATATCAAAACAAGAAAGGTTTTAGCAATGTTTGGTACATTTCACATTCGAAGTAGCGTAGCAAGGCCGTATCAAAAGAGGAAAGATGGTGGGAGAGGATTGAAAAGTGTAAAAGATTATGTTAGAACCGAGGGGATGTCGTTGAAGGAGCATGTGGTTAGAAGTGAGGAGTGGATGCTTAAGGTTGGAGCCAACGAAGTGGAGGTATGTGAGACCAAGGCGGATTATGTGAAACGTATGGATAGAGAAAGGACAGAGGAACTGGCTAGGAAGAAAATGCATGGAAGGTTCTTCCAGGATATAGCAGAAGTGGCTGATGAAAGATCATGGCAATGGCTTAGAGCTGGGTATCTGGCTAGGAGTACTGAAGCTTTTGTTTGTGCAGCACATGAGCAGGCATTAGGAACACGATTGTTCAAAAAAGTGGTTCTAGGAGAGGAAATTGCTGCAGAATGCCGAGTTTGTAGTAAGACCTCAGAGTCAATTGCGCACTTTGCAGCAGGGCGTAGTGGACTGACCTAGAGAGAGTACCACAAAAGCCACGATCGCATGGGACTCCGGATATATTGAGAGGTGTGTAAGAGGGTTGCGGTGAAGTGTGCTGGAAAATGGTTTGAGGAGGTGCCCGATGAAGTGAGAACAAGTGAGGATGGCAAGGTAGAGGTATGGTGGGACAAAATATCATAACGACCAAGCAATTGGAACATAATCATCGGGATTTGGTCGTCATTGATAAAGTCTAAAAAAACTGGCAGATTGTAGACTTTTCAGTACCCTGGGACAGGAATGTGAGAGAGAAGGAGAATGAGAAGTGGTGCAATTATGCTACATTGGCCTTGGAGATAAGGCGTATACACGGGTTTAAAACACAAATAATCCCGGTCATAGTTGGTTCACTAGGAGTAGTATAAAGTCGTCTGGAAGGACAATTGAAAAAATTGTTATTGTTATAATTATTTTTATTATTGTTATTATTATTGTTATTATTGTTATTATTATTGTCATTTTTGTTATTATTGTTGTTATTGTTATTATTGTTATTATTATTGTTATTGTTATTATTGTTATTATTATTATTGTTATTGTTATTTTTATTGTTATTATTATTAATATTGTTATTATTATTATGATTATTATTGTAATTGTTATTATATTATTATTGTTATTATTGTTATTATTATTATTGTTATTATTATTGTTGTTATTATTATTGTTACTATTATTATTGTTATTATTATTATTAATATTATTAATTGTTATTTTTATCATTCTTCTTGTTATTATTGTTATTTATGATTGCTATTGTAATTATTATTATTATTATTATTATTATTATTATTATTATTAATTGCAGTAGTATAGTCATTTGCAGTATCCAAGTTGTTTATTATTTGTTGTTGTTGTTTCTATTTATTATTGCAATGTTGTTGAGTTTGCATTATTATTATTTTGGTACGTCCGTTAATTTTCAGCCGATCAATAGGCAAAGTGATATATATCGGCTGATGGCCTTGAACCAGGCTAAGATAAACTGAAAAAACTAAAGTAGAGAATAATAAAAAAATAATCAAAAAATACTTTTTTTTGGCTCTTGTTATCGATTTCGCTCTTTCTCACGGAGTCGTAGTTTCAGAAGGAAATCGGTGATCGATTAAGCGTGACAAGATCGAAGCGTTGTGCCGAGAAAGGGCGGGGATAGAGGGAAGAAGCAAGACGTGCCAAGGCACACAACAAATTATCAAAACTTCAACCATTCAATATCCAACACTCTTTAAGATTTTCCAACCTTTACAAGGTTTTCTTCGTTGTTTACTTCTTTCTTTCCTTTTTTTCTTTCTTCCGTTCCTTCTTTCCAATCTTTCTCCTGCTTTCGTTCTTGAGTGTTTTCGATTTTTTATCGTCTATTCTTTTTCTTTTCATTCTTTCTGTTGCTTTCTGTCTTTTCGCGTTCTTTCGTTCGTTTTTTTTTTCTTTTTTCTTTTCTTGTTTCTTTCTTTAGAGTTTTAGTTTTTCATTTTTCTTTTCTTTTTTTTCTTTTTTCTCCTTTTCGTCGTTACTCACTTTCTTTTTTCATTTTTCTTTTCATTTTTTTCTTTTTTCTCCTCTTCGTCGTTACTCACTTTCTTTTTTCATTTTTCTTTTCCTTTTTTTCTTTTTTTCTCCTTTTCGTCGTTACTCACTTTCTTTTTTTATTTTTATTTTCCTTTTTTCTTTTTTCTCCTTTTCGTCGTTACTCACTTTCTTTTTTCATTTTTCTTTTCCTTTTTTCTTTTTTTCTCCTTTTCGTCGTTACTCACTTTCCTTTTTCATTTTTCTTTTCCTTTTTTTCTTTTTTTCTCCTTTTCGTCGTTACTCACTTTCTTTTTTCATTTTTCTTTTCCTTTTTTCTTTTTTTCTCCTTTTCGTCGTTACTCACTTTCTTTTTTCATTTTTCTTTTCCTTTTTTTCCTTTTTTCTCCTTTTCGTCGTTACTCACTTTCTTTTTTCATTTTTCTTTTCCTTTTTTTCTTTTTTTCTCCGTTTCGTCGTTACTCACTTTCTTTTTTCATTTTTCTTTTCCTTTTTTCTTTTTTTCTCCTTTTCGTCGTTACTCACTTTCTTTTTTCATTTTTCTTTTCCTTTTTTCTTTTTTTCTCCTTTTCGTCGTTACTCACTTTCTTTTTTCATTTTTCTTTTCCTTTTTTCTTTTTTTCTCCTTTTCGTCGTTACTCACTTTCTTTTTTCATTTTTCTTTTCCTTTTTTCTTTTTTTCTCCTTTTCGTCGTTACTCACTTTCTTTTTTCATTTTTCTTTTCCTTTTTTCTTTTTTTCTATTTTTCGTCGTTACTCACTTTCTTTTTTCATTTTTCTTTTCCTTTTTTCTTTTTTTCTCCTTTTCGTCGTTACTGACTTTCTTTTTTCATTTTTCTTTTCCTTTTTTCTTTTTTTCTCCTTTTCGTCGTTACTCACTTTCTTTTTTCATTTTTCTTTTCCTTTTTTCTTTTTTTCTCCTTTTCGTCGTTACTCACTTTCTTTTTTCATTTTTCTTTTCCTTTTTTCTTTTTTTCTCCTTTTCGTCGTTACTCACTTTCTTTTTTCATTTTTCTTTTCCTTTTTTTCTTTTTTTCTCCTTTTCGTCGTTACTCACTTTCTTTTTTCATTTTTCTTTTCCTTTTTTCTTTTTTTCTCCTTTTCGTCGTTACTCACTTTCTTTTTTCATTTTTCTTTTCCTTTTTTCTTTTTTTCTCCTTTTCGTCGTTACTCACTTTCTTTTTTCATTTTTCTTTTCCTTTTTTTCTTTTTTTCTCCTTTTCGTCGTTACTCACTTTCTTTTTTCATTTTTCTTTTCCTTTTTTCTTTTTTTCTCCTTTTCGTCGTTACTCACTTTCTTTTTTCATTTTTCTTTTCCTTTTTTCTTTTTTTCTCCTTTTCGTCGTTACTCACTTTCTTTTTTCATTTTTCTTTTCCTTTTTTTCTTTTTTTCTCCTTTTCGTCGTTACTCACTTTCTTTTTTCATTTTTCTTTTCCTTTTTTCTTTTTTTCTCCTTTTCGTCGTTACTCACTTTCTTTTTTCATTTTTCTTTTCCTTTTTTTCTTTTTTTCTCCTTTTCGTCGTTACTCACTTTCTTTTTTCATTTTTCTTTTCCTTTTTTTCTTTTTTTCTCCTTTTCGTCGTTACTCACTTTCTTTTTTCATTTTTCTTTTCCTTTTTTCTTTTTTTCTCCTTTTCGTCGTTACTCACTTTCTTTTTTCATTTTTCTTTTCCTTTTTTTCTTTTTTTCTCCTTTTCGTCGTTACTCACTTTCTTTTTTCATTTTTCTTTTCCTTTTTTCTTTTTTTCTCCTTTTCGTCGTTACTCACTTTCTTTTTTCATTTTTCTTTTCCTTTTTTCTTTTTTTCTCCTTTTCGTCGTTACTCACTTTCTTTTTTCATTTTTCTTTTCCTTTTTTTCTTTTTTTCTCCTTTTCGTCGTTACTCACTTTCTTTTTTCATTTTTCTTTTCCTTTTTTCTTTTTTTCTCCTTTTCGTCGTTACTCACTTTCTTTTTTCATTTTTCTTTTCCTTTTTTCTTTTTTTCTCCTTTTCGTCGTTACTCACTTTCTTTTTTCATTTTTCTTTTCCTTTTTTCTTTTTTTCTCCTTTTCGTCGTTACTCACTTTCTTTTTTCTTATCTTTTTATGTTACTCTTGGTTGTTCTTTCTTGTACTCTTCTTTTTTTATTACATTTTCACCCCAAACAAGGCACATTGCCTCTTTGGTGTAAGGCAACAACTACTGAGGTACAATGTAGGGATTTGGGCAGCAATGTGTCGGTTCACGTTGAACTTGAACTTCTGTACGTCAGTACAGTTGGGGAAGCAGGGACCTGCAATGGAATTCCAAATTCTAGCGGTTCTGGGGAAAAAACTACTGGAGTAGAAAGATCTTTTACATCTAGGGATCTCTACAGTGTGGGGGTGGGATTTAGCAGCCTGTCGGGTTTGTCGAGGGTGTCTACGTCGTGGGGGCACAAATGTTTGCAGTTCGCCAGAGCATTCACCATTAATATACTTGTAGAACAGGCAGAGGGATGCTACATTTCGTCGATGGGACAGAGGCTGAAGCTTAGATGCCAGTTCAGGGCCTATCAGATTGGCGACTCTCTTGTGAACTTTGTCAAGGACCGAGAGACTAGTAGCAGATGCACCAGCCCAAATTCTCCATACTCGTGCTGGTCAAAAAGATAGAACATCATGTTTTTGGCGCTGAATTCTTATTGTGGACGATATGTGAGATGTAATTGGTGCTAAAATATCCTATCATGCTAAACTAACAGAAATAGTTGTTTTACGACATATTTATTTTTCATATCAATTGCAATGTCAGTTTTTGAATATTTCGTGTTTCAAAATAATAGAACAATGCAGGTAAGTAAACAAAATAGTTTTTTATTAACACAAATACAAATAAAATTAATCAATATTTAGTAGCAGCAACTTTTGCCTTGAAAACAGCCTCAATTCGCCGGGGCATGGAATCAACAAGCTTCTCGCAATCATGTGTAGACACTGAATCCCATGTGTTTTGGATTGCAATCTTCATGGTTGCAAGGGTAGTAGGTTTTTCTTTTCGGAGCTTCCTCTTCATCTGGTCTCACAAGGCTTCAATAACGTTCAAATCTGGCCAGTTTGCCGGCCATTCTAGAACAGGGATTGATCGTTCTCGCAGCCAGGAAGACGTGGTCTTGGCAGAGTGTGCCGGTGCCAAGTCATGTTGAAAAATGATGTCTGTAGCCTCTCTGTCAAACTGGTTATCCAACACTGGCAGTAAATTAGCTTCCAGTATATATTGGTACACTTTTGCGTTTACATTTCCTTTGACGAAGCATAAATTACCAAAACCTTTAGCACTCATACAGCCCCAAACAATGCAAGACTGCGGGAACTTCACAGACTTCTTAACGCATTCTTGGTTATACCGTTCCGTGGTTCTTCGCCAAGCACGTGGCCCTTGGTCGCCGAAGGAGATACAAAATCGAGACTCATCTGAAAAGATCACACGCCGCCATTCGTCTGCAGTCCAGGTTTGGTGAGTAGTTGCGCATCGCAGCCTCTTCAACATCTGCTTCTTGTTAAGGAGCGGTTTGGTGGCAGCTATACGATTTCGGTATCCCAGTTGCTGAAGCCTTCGGTAGGAAGTTCTTCTCGAAACGTCAGCACCAGAAGCCTGTTTCCACGCTTCAGTGATGTGACTTGTTGATTGGAATCGACTTTTCTTTGCCACCTTGTCCAGTGCCCGCTCTTGTCTTTCGGTGGTGCCTTTCTTTCGTCCGCATTTCTTGCGATTGCTGTTGGAAACACCCTCAGCACCTTTCCGGAGCACTTTGGTCACCACCGATCTTGAACATCCTACCTTGATTGCGATTTCCATATGCGTATTTCCTTCTGCCCGCAAATCAAAGATACGCTGCTTCTCAAGCAACGATATGTCTTTAGAGCGACCCCTAATGATAAAGTATTATTAAATCGCTTTCAAAATCTTTTTAAACATGTAAAGCTCACGTAGAGCGAGAGCTTCTTTTTTTCTGACTTGGCAAAAAGCAAATGGCGGCCTCCAATGTTTCAACTTGTAACCAGACTCAGGGGAAGTCACCCTCATTAGTATCTTTCCGAGAGGAGTCCATGCTACTATCATGATGTTTAAGGGGGGTAACTGGTTCGACCTCTACAAAACAATATTTGCATTTTATTTTTAGTTTAAGATTACTCAACGACCAAATTTTCTATTAATTGTTATTTACATATAAATATCTCGTCTGTACAATTTACAAGTCGAAAATTATCCCAAACGGAATGATTTTACAGTTTTATACATATGTTCTATGTTTTGACCAGCACGAGTACATGGGCGAATGGTGGCCTAATAGAGGTCCAGGATACTTTCGGGTGTTAGTAGTTTTCTAGCACTGTAGAGAGAGTCCACCTTCCTTGCAGCGGCCTTGACAATGCCTTCAATGTAATTGTTCCAACTCATGTTTTCTGTGAGCGTTAGGTCAAGGAATTTGAAAGATGTACTCTCAGATAAAGAGTCCTTGGCCATTGTTATTGATGGTAGAGAAGGTTTCTTGTAATTATTGAATTCAACTAGTTTAGTCTTTATTTTGTTTTTTCTTTACTCTCTGTTGCCTCATTTCTTTCTTTCATTCCGTCTTGTTCATCCCTTTCGCCCAATATATTGTTTTCCTTTTTGTTATATTTTTCATTTTTTCTGGGTTTTTATTTGTTTTTTTTCTCTTTTTTTTTTTTTTTGCAATTCGCATGTGTGTGTGTGTGTTTTTTTTAAATTGCTAACGCAGGTTCCGTTTCTCTTCTTTGTGTTCTTTCAAAGTATTTTTATCTACTTCTTTCTCTTTGTGTTTAAATTTCGCTCTGTTTATTATTTTATCATTATTATATTTTTAATTCTTTCAGATTAGGTTTCACAATTTGTGTATGCATTCTTTTTGTGGGCTGTTAGCCTCGTCTTTATAATTATTGTTTCACTCGGTTTCGGCCAACTCATCCTCTGGCCTGAATGGGTAGGATTGAAACCGCTGTCTTCAGACAATGATCACTTGGCACAATAGAGACTCAACTCCTCTATCCACTGGGCAACAGACTGCTTCGCGCGGTGGATAGAGGCGTTGAGTCTCTAGGGTTCCAGGTGGATAGAGGCGTTGAGTCGCTAGGGTTCCTAATAGGCCAGAGGATTAGTTAGCCAAAACGTGGCGAGATAATAACTATGAAGGAAGAAGTAAAAACGGAGGATACTGTTACAAGATTTAGGGTTAATCACCTGAAACAGACTAGAGGATGAGTTGGCCAAAAAGTGGCGAAAGAACAACAACTATGAAGATGAGGAAAACAGTCAGCAAAAAGAATGAATTCGCTCTGTTTATTTTATTATTTCTTCCGTGAATATTCTTGTCTTTTGTAATTTTTCAAATCATCCAATTCTTTCTTCCTTGTTTAAACATTTTATTTTGTTTTTCTCTAATTCGTTTTATAAAATTTCTTTCATTGTTTTCTTCCATTACCTATTTTCTCTTTTTCGTCTTCTTATATTATTCTCTTTTCTTTGCTTTATTTCTTTCGTGTTTCCCTTTTTTTCTTTTAGTTTTTTCTGTCTTTTAGTTTTTTCTTTCTTTTAATTTCTTTCATTCTTTTCATTTATTTCCATTTTCCTTTCACTCGAACTATGTATTATTTCTTTTATATTTCAGGATATTTCTCTTTTCTTACTTCGTCTCGACTAGATTTTTAAAAAAGTATTTTGTTTTAGTGAATATATTTCATTTTCCCTTTCTCTTTTTATCTCTCCTTTTGTGTTTCTTTTTTTCTGTGTTTTCCTTATTGTTATTGTTTTTGTATTTCTCATTTTCCCTATTTTCCCCCATTTTTCTTTGTTTCCTTTTTTTTAATTCTCGTTCTCCTATTATTTTTTTTTATTTAACTCTTTAATCGTATTTATTTTTTTCTCATTTGTTTTGTGTTTATTCTTTAAATAACATTTCTGTATTTTTAGTATGTTTATTTATTCCTTCGTTTATTTATTCCTTCGTTTATTTATTTTTCGTTTATTCATTTTTTCGTTTATTTATTCAACAAAAAAATCCCCAGTTTTGCTTCTTTTTTTTGTTTTGCTGCGTCTATTCCGCATCTTCATCCTACTCCCACCACCCTACTGTCCGATCAATAACCTTTTCGTATCGATTGTGAATCGTGCGTGGTTGAATGTCGCCGCCGTCACCGACACTACCGACAACGACGACGATGACGACGGCAGCAGTCGGGGAACATATCGGTCCTGATTGAACGGAGCACGAAGCGCGTGTTCGGATGGCAATCAAGAGGGGAAAAAACAGAAAAAGAATTGCCATTGACGGTGGTGGTAAATGGTGGAGTTATAATAGAAGAAGGGAATGAAATCGGAAGTAAGAGAGAGGGAGAGAGAGAGAGCGGAGGGGGAATAATAATAGTTGATAGCGAGAAAGAAATTGGGAGAAAGAGAACAAGTGAAATATAGATAGAACGAACGAAGAAACAGATTTAAAGCGAATGAAAAAGAAGGGAAAAGAAAGAAAGAGCTTAGAGAGAAACATAGCAACGTAGAGAAAGAAAGTGAGAGATAAAGAGAGAGGGTGAGACGGAGTACAAAAGAGGGAACGTAAACTTCATGTGAATAGCAGAGTACGTACGGCTAATATAAATGTGATATTGAAACTATACTAAGGGATATATAATAAAGAGAAAGTGTAGAGTATACAAAAAAAATTAAGAATAAAAAAGTATAGAAAACAAAAAAGTGCATGATATCCGGTAGAAACAGTACAATTAAATATGCTTTACATAGAATAAAGTAGAATAAAAAATAGATAAAGCAGAATAAAAAAAATAGATAAAGTCGAAAAAAATTGATAAAGTAGAATAGCAGTACAGTAAATAAAATAAAAGGGAAACATTTTTAAAAAATATAAAGCATAGAAAATAATGTATATATTTTAAAGTAAATAAAATAAAATATATAATATAAAGTAAAGAATATAAAGTATAGAATATAAAGTATATAATATAATTCATATAATATAATGCCTATAATATAATGCATATAATATAATGCCTATAATATAATGTATATAATATAATCTATATAATATAAAGTATGTGAAATAAAGTATATAATACAGTATATAAAATAAAATACATAAAATCCAGTATATAATATAACGTATATAAAATCAAGTATATAACATAAGGTATATAATATAAAGTATGAAAAATAATATATAATATCAAGTATATCAATAAAATATATAAAATAAAGTATATAATATAAAGTATACAAAATAAAGTATATAAAATAAGTATATAATATAAAGTATATGAAATAATATAAAATATAGAGTATATAAAATAAAGTATATAATATAAAGTATAAAATATAACGTATATAAAATAAAGTACATAATATAAAATATATAATATAAAGTATATAGTATGAGATATATAAAATAAAGTATATAAAATAAAGTATATACGATAAGGTATATAATATGAAGTATATAATATAAAGTATATCCAATAAAGTATATAAACTAAAGTATATAATATAAAGTATATAAAATAATGTATATAGAATAAAGTATATAAAATAAAGTATATAATATACACTATATAAAATAAAGTATATAAAATAAAGTATATAATATAAAGTATATAATATGAAGTATATAAAAATTATATAAAATAAAGTATATAAGATAAATTATATAATATGAAGTATATAAAATAAAGTATATAATATAAAGAATATAATATAAAGTATATAAAATAAAGTACATAATATAAAGTATATACGATACCGTATATAATATAAAGTATATAAAAGAAAGTATATAACATAAAGTATATAATATAAAGTATATAAAAAGTATATACTATAAAATATTTGAAACAAAGTATATCATATACAGTACATAAAATAATATAAAACATAAAGTATATAAAATAAAGTATATAATATAAAGTATATAATATAACGTATATAAAATAAAGTACATGATACAAAGTATATAATATAAGATTTATAAAATAAAGTATATAAAATAAAGTATATGATTTAGGTATATAATATTAAGTATATAGAACAAAGTATATAAAAAAGTATGTAACATAAAGTATATAATATACAGTATATAACATAAATTATATGATATACAGTATAAAAATAATATATAATATAAAGTATATTAATAAAGTATATAAAAAAGTATATAAAATAAAGTATATAATATAAAGTACATAATATAAAGTATATGATATAAAGTATAAAATATAAGGTATATAGAAATTATATAAAATAAAGTATATAATATAAAATATATAAAATAAAGTATATAATATGGAGTATATTAAATAAAATATATAATATAAAGTATATAATATAAAGTATGTAAATAAAGTGTATAATATAAAGTATATAAAAAGTACATAAAATAAAGTATAAATTATATATTATATAAAATAAAGTATATATTATAAATTATATACCATAAAGTATATAAAATAAAGTATATATTAAGAAGTATAAAAAAGTATATAAATTAAAGTATACAATATAAAGTATATAAAAGTATATGAAATAAAGTATATAAGATAAAGTACATAATATAAATTATGTAAAAAGTATATAAAAAAACAATACAATATAAAGTATATAAAATAAAGTATATAATATTAAGTATATAATATGACGTATATAACATAAAGTATACAAAATAAAGTATACGTATATAATATAAAGTATTTAATATAAAGTATATGAAATAACGAATGTTAAAAAGTATATAATATAAAGTATATAATATAAAGTATATAATGTAAGGTATATAATATAAAGTATGTAGAAAAGTATATAAAATAAAGTATATAATATAAAGTATATAAAATAAAATATATAATATAAGGCATATAAAAAAGTATATGATATAAACCGGGAAGGTAAAATCTAATGAATATTAGGTAGATTAAAAAAATGATTGAAAAAGATGAATAATAAACTCAAAAAGCAAGTAAGTAAAAAAACAAAATAAGTGATTAGAATAAAAAAAAAGAATAAAAACGATAAAAGCAAGGATAAAAACGTGATTAGAATAAAAAGGTTGAAAAACAAGCAGGAAAACATGAGGTATTAGAATAAACCAGGTTATAAAAAGATTATAAAAGCAAGTAAGTTACATAAAAATTTGATTAGAATAAAAAAGGGAATAATAAGACTATAAAAGCAAGTAAGTTGAATAAAAATGTGATTAGAATAAAAAAGGGAAAAATTAGACTATACAAGCAAGTAAGTAAAATGAAAATGTGATTAGAACAAACAAGGGAATACTAATAACATAAAAGTAAGTAAGTTGAATAAAAATGTGATTAGAATAAAAAAGGGAAGAATAGGACTATAAAAGCAAGTAAGTTGAATAAAAATGTGATTAGAATAAAAAAGGGAATAATAATACCATAAAAGCAAGTAAGTTGAATAAAAATGTGATTAGAATAAAAAAGGGAATTATAATACCATAAAAGCAAGTAAGTTGAATAAAAATGTGATTAGAATAAAAAAGGGAATAATAATACAATAAAAGCAAGTAAGCTGAATAAAAATGTGATTAGAATAAAAAAGGGAATAATAATACCATAAAAGCTATAAGTTGAATACAAATGTGATTAGAAAAAAAAAGGGAATAATAATGCCATAAAAGCAAGTAAGTTGAATAAAAATGTGATTAGAATAAAAAAGGCAATAATAATACCATAAAAGCAATAAGTTGAACAAAAATGTGATTAGAATAAAAAAGGGAAAAATAATACCATAAAAGCAAGTAAGTTGAATAAAAATGTGATTAGAATAAAAAAAAAGGGAATAATAAGATTATAAAAGCAAGGAAGTTGAATAAAAATGTGATTAGAATAAAAAAGGAAGAATACGACTATAAAAGCAAGTAAGTTAAATAAAAATGTATTAGAATAAAAAAGGTAATAATAAGATTATAAAAGCAAGTAAGTTGAATAAAAATATGATTAGAATAAAAAAGGGAATAATAAGATTATAAAAGCAAGTAAGTTGAATAAAAATTTGATTAGAATAAAAAAGGGAATTATCATACAATAAAAGCAAGTAATTTAAATAAAAATGTGATTAGAATAAAAAAGGGAACAATAATACCATAAAACCAAGTAAGTTTAATGAAAATGTGATTAGAATAAAAAAGGGAATATAAAGACTATAAAAGCAAGTAAGTTGAATAAAAATGTGATTAGAATAAAAAAGGGCATACTAAGACTATAAAAGCAAGTAAGTTGAATAAAAATGTGATTAGAATAAAAAAGGGAAGAACAAGATTATAAAAGCAAGTAAGTTGAATAAAAATGTGATTAGAATAAAAAAGGGAATATTAAGACTATAAAAGCAAGTAAGTTGAATAAAAATGTGATTAGAGTCAAAAAGGGAGTACTCAGACTATGAAAGCAAGTAAGTTGAATAAAAAAGTGATTAGAATAAAAAAGGGAAGAATACGACTATAAAAGCAAGTAATTTAAATAAAAATGTGATTAGAATAAAAAAGGGAACAATAATACCATAAAACCAAGTAAGTTTAATGAAAATGTGATTAGAATAAAAAAGGGAATATAAAGACTATAAAAGCAAGTAAGTTGAATAAAAATGTGATTAGAATAAAAAAGGGCATACTAAGACTATAAAAGCAAGCAAGTTGAATAAAAATGTGATTAGAATAAAAAAGGGAAGAACAAGATTATAAAAGCAAGTAAGTTGAATAAAAATGTGATTAGAATAAAAAAGGGAATATTAAGACTATAAAAGCAAGTAAGTTGAATAAAAATGTGATTAGAATAAAAAAAGGAATAAAAAGACTATAAAAGCAAGTAAGTTAAATAAACATGTGATTAGAATAAAAAAGGGAATAATAAGTATATAAAAGCAATAAGTTAAATGAAAATGTGATTAGAATAAAAAAGGGAATAATAAGATAATAAAAGCAAGTAAGTTGAATAAAAATGTGATTAGAATAAAAAAGGGAATAATAATACCATAAAACCAAGTAAGTTAAATAAAAATGTGATTAGAATAAAAAAGGGAATAATAAGATAATAAAAGCAAGTAAGTTGAATAAAAATTTGATTAGAATAAAAAAGGGAATATAAAGACAATAAAAGCAAGTAAGTTTAATTAAAATGTGATTAGAATAAAAAAGGGAATATTAAGATTATAACAGATAGTAAGTTTAATAAAAATGTGATTAGAATAAAAAAGGGAATACTAAGACTATAAAAGATAGTAAGTTTAATAAAAATGTGATTAGAATAAAACATGGAAGAATACGACTATACAAGCAAGTAAGTTAAATAAAAATGTGATTAGAATAAAAAAGGGAATAATAATACCATAAAACCAAGTAAGTTGAATAAAAATGTGATTAGAATAAAAAAGGGAATATTAAGACTATAAAAGCAAGCAAGTTGAATACAAATGTGATTAGAATAAAAAAGGTAAGAATAAGGCTTCAAAAAGCAAGTAAGTTGAATACAAATGTGATTAGACTAAAAAGAGGAATACTAAGACTATAAAAGCAAGTAGGTTAAATAAAAATGTGATTAGAATAAAAAGGGAATACTAAGACTATAAAAGAAAGTACGTTTAATAAAAATGTGATTAGAAAACAAAGGGAATACTAAGACCATAAAAGCAAGTAAGTTTAATAAAAATGGGATTAGATAAAAAAAGGGAATAATAATACTATAAAAGCAAGTAAGTTAAATAAAAATTCGATGTGAATAAAAAAGGGAAAAATAAGACTATAAAAGCAAGTCAGTTAAACAAAAATGTGATTAGAATAAAAAAGGGAACACTAAGACTATAAAAGTAAGTAAGTTAAATAAAAATGTGATTCGAAAAAAGGGAATATTAAGACGATAAAAGCAAGTAAGTTTAATAAAATGTGAAAAGAATAAAAAGGGAAAAAAAGACTATAAAAGCAAGTAAGTTGAATAAAAATGTGATTAGAATAAAAAAGGGAGTAATAAGACTTTAAAAGCAAGTATATTAAATAAAAAAGTGATTAGAATAAAAAAGGGTGTAATAAAACTATAAAAGCAAGTAAGTTGAATAAAAATGTGATTAGAATAAAAAAGGGAAGAATAAGACCAAAAAAGCAAGTAAGTTGAGTAAAAATTTAATAAGAATAAATAAGGAAATAATAATACCATAAAAGCAAGTAAGTTTAATAAAAATGTGATTAGAATAAAAAAGGGAATATAAAGACCATAAAAGCAAGTAAGTTTCATTAAAATGTGATTAGAATAAAAAAGGGAATAATAATACCATAAAAGCAAGTAAGTTTAATAAAAATGTGATTAGAATAAAAAAGGAAATATTAAGACTATAAAAGCAAGTAAGGTGAATTAAAATGTAGTTAGAATAAAAAAGGGAATACTAAGACTATAAAAGCAAGTAAGTTGAATAAAAATGAGATTAGAATAAAAAAAGGAATACTAAGACTATAAAAGCAAGTAAGTTGAATACAAATGTGATTAGAATAAAAAAGGGAATAATAAGACCATAAAAGCAAAAAGTTAAATGAAAATGTGATTAGAACAAAAAAGAGAGTAATAAGACTAAAAAAGTAAGTAAATTCAATAAAAAAGTGATTAGAATAAAAACGGGAATAATAAGACAATAAAAGCAAGTAAGTTGAAAAAAAATGTGATTAGAATATAAAAGGGAGTAATTAGACTATAAAAGCAAGTAAGTTGAATAAAAATGTGATTAGAATAAAAAAGGGAATAATAAGACAATAAAAGCAAGTAAGTTAAATAAAAATGTGATTAGAATAAAAAAGGGAATAATAATACCATAAAAGCAAGTAAGTTAAATAAAAATGTGATTAGAATAAAAAAGGGAATACAAAGACTAGAAAAGCAAGTAAGTTTAATAAAAATGTGATTAGAATAAAAAAGGGAATACTATGACTATAAAAGCAAGTAAGCTGAATAAAAATGTGATTAGAATAAAAAAGGAAGAATACGACTATAAAAGCAAGTAAGTTAAATAAAAATGTTATTAGAATAAAAAAGGTAATAATAAGGTTATAAAAGCAAGTAAGTTGAATAAAAATGTGATTAGAATAAAAAAGGGCCTAATAAACTATAAAAGCAACCAAGTTGAATAAAAATGTGATTAGAGTCAAAAAGGGAGTACTCAGACTATAAAAGCAAGTAAGTTAAACATAAATGTGATTAGAATAAAAAAGAGAAGAATACGACTATACAAGCAAGTAATTTAAATAAAAATGTGATTAGAATAAAAAAGGGAATAATAATACCATAAAACCAAGACAGTTTAATGAAAATGTGATTAGAATAAATAAGGGAATATAAAGACTATAAAAGCAAGTAAGTTAAATAAAAATGTGATTAGAATAAAAAAGGGCATACTAAGACTATAAAAGCAAGTAAGTTGAATAAAAATGTGATTAGAATAAAAAAGGGAATATTAAGACTATAAAAGCAAGTAAGTTGAATAAAAATGTGTTTAGAATAAAAAAAAGGAATAAAAAGACTATAAAAGCAAGTAAGTTTAATAAACATGTTATTAGAATAAAAAAGGGAATAATAAGATTATAAAAGCAAGTAAGATAAAGATAAATGTGATTAGAATAGAAAAGGGAGTAATAAGACTATAAAAGAAAGTAAGTTGAATAAAAATATGATTAGAATAAAAAAGGGAATAATAAGATAATAAAAGCAAGTAAGTTGAATAAAATATGATTAGAATAAAAAAGGGAATAATAATACCATAAAACCAAGTAAGTTGAATGAAAATGTGATTAGAATAAAAAAGGGAATATTAAGACTATAAAAGATAGTAAGTTTTGATAAAAATGTGATTAGAATAAAAAAGGGAATACTAAGACTATAAAAGATAGTAAGTTTAATAAAAATGTGATTAGAATAAATAAGGTAATCATTATACCATAAAAGCAAGTAAGTTACATAAAAATGTGATTAGAATAAAAAAGAAAATACTAAGACTATAAAATTAAGTAAGTTAAATAAAAATGTGATTAGAAAAAAAGGGAATATTAAGACGATAAAAGCAAGTAAGTTTAATAAAATGTGAAAAGAATAAAAAGGGAAAAAAAGACTATAAAAGCAAGTAAGTTGAATAAAAATGTGATTAGAATAAAAAAGCGAATACCAGGACAATAAAAGCAAGTAAGTTGAATAAAAATGTGATTAGAATAAAAAAGGGAATAATAAGATTATAAAAGCAAGTAAGTTAAAGAAAATGTGATTAGAATAAAAAAAGGGAGTAATAAGACTATAAAAGCAAGTAAGTTGAATAAAAATGTGATAAGAATAAAAAAAGGAATAATAAGACTATAAAAGCAAGTAAGTTGAATAAAAATGTGATAAGAATAAAAAAGGGAGTAATAAGACTATAAAAGCAAGTAAATTAAATAAAAAAGTGATTAGAATAAAAAAGGGAATAATAATACAATAAAAGCAAGTAAGTTAAATAAAAATGTGATTAGAATAAAAAAGGTAATAATAAGATTATAAAAGCAAGTAAGTTGAATAAAAATGTGATTAGAATAAAAAAGGGAATACTAAGACTATAAAAGCAAGTAAGTTGAATAAAAATATGATTAGAGTCAAACAGGGAATACTCAGACTATGACAGCAAGTAAGTTGAATAAAAATGTGATTAGAATAAAAAAGGGAAGAATATTACTATAAAAGCAAGTAAGTTAAATAAAAATGTGATAAGAATACAAAAGGGAACATTAAGACTATAAAAGCAAGTAAGTTGAATAAAAATGTGATAAGAATAGAGAAAGGAATAATAAGACTATAAAAGCAAGTAAGTTGAATAAAAATGTGATTAGAATAAAACAGGGCATACTAAGACTATAAAAGCAAGTAAGTTGAATAAAAATGTGATTAGAATAAAAAAGGGAAGAACAAGACTATAAACGCAAGTAAGTTGAATAAAAATGATATTAGAATAAAAAAGGGAATATTAAGACTATAAAAGCAAGTAAGTTGAATAAACATGTGATTAGAATAAAAAAAAGGAATAAATACACTATAAAACACAGTAAGTTGAATGAAAATGTGATTAGAATAAAAAAGGCCATATTAACACTATAAAAGCAAGTAAGTTGAATAAAAATGTGATTAGAATAAAAAAAGGAATACTAAGACTATAAAAGCAAGTAGGTTAAATAAAAATTTGATTAGAATAAAAAGGGAATACTAAGACTATAAAAGAAAGTAAGTTGAATAAAAATGTGATTAGAATCAAAAAAGGAATACTAAGACTATAAAAGAAAGTAAGTTAAATAAAAATTTGATTAGAATAAAAAGGGAATACTAAGACTATAAAAGAAAGTAAGTTGAATAAAAATTTGATTAGAATCAAAAAAGGAATAATAATACCATAAAAGCAAGTAAGTTGAATAAAAATGTGATTAGAAAACAAAGGGAATACTAAGACCATAAAAGCAAGTAAGTTGAATAAAAATGTGATTAGAATAAACAAGGGAATAATAATACTATAAAAGCAAGTAAGTTAAATAAAAATGTAATTAGAATAAAAAAGGGAATACCAAGACTATAAAAGCAAGTAAGTTGAAAAAAAATTTGATTAGAATAAAAAAGGGAAAAATAAGACTATAAAAGCAAGTCAGTTAAACAAAAATGTGATTAGAATAAAAAAGGGAATACTTAGACTATAAAAGTAAGTACGTTAAATGAAAATGTGATTCGAAAAAAAGGGAATATTAAGACGATAAAAGCAAGTAAGTTTAATAAAATGTGAAAAGAATAAAAAGGGAAAAAAAGACTATAAATCAAGTAAGTTGAATAAAAATGTGATTCGAATAAAAAGGGAGTAATAAGATTATAAAAGCAAGTAAATTCAATAAAATGTGATTAGAATAAAAAGGGAATAATAAGACAATAAAAGCAAGTAAGTTGAATAAAAATGTGATTAGAATATAAAAGGGAGTAATAAGACTATAAAAGCAAGTAAATTAAATAAAAAGTTATTAGAATAAAAAGGGAATAATAAGACAATAAAAGCAAGTTAGTTGAATAAAAATGTGATTAGAATAAAAAAGGGAAGAATAAGACCAAACAAGTAAGTAAGTTAAATAAAAATGTGATTAGAATAAAAAAGGGAATACTAAGACTATAAAAGCAAGTAAGTGAAATAAAAATGTGATTAGAATATAAAAGGGAAGAATAAGACCTAAAAAGCAAGTAAGTTTAATTAAATTGTAATTAGAGTAAAAAAGGGAATAATAATACCATAAAAGCAAGTAAGTTGAATAAAAATGTGATTAGAATAAAAAAGGGAATATTAAGACTATAAAAGCAAGTAAGTTGAATAAAAATGTGATAAGAATAAAGAAAGGAATAATAAGACTATAAAAGCAAGTAAGTTGAAAAAAATTTAATTAGAATAAAAAAGGGCATACTAAGACTATAAAAGCAAGTAAGTTGAATAAAAATGTGATTAGAATAAAAAAGGGAAGAACAAGATTATAAAAGCAAGTAAGTTGAATAAAAATGTGATTAGAATAAAAAAAAGGAATAAAAAGACTATAAAAGCAAGTAAGTTTAATAAAAAATATGATTAGAATAAAAAAGGGAATAATAAGATTATAAAAGCAAGTAAGTTGAATAAAAATGTGATTAGAATAAAAAAGGGAAGAACAAGATTATAAAAGCAAGTAAGTTGAATAAAAATGTGATTAGAATAAAAAAAAGGAATAAAAAGACTATAAAAGCAAGTAAGTTGAATAAAAATATGATTAGAATAAAAAAGGGAATAATAAGATTATAAAAGCAAGTAAGTTTAATAAAAATGTGATTAGAATAAAAAAGGGAATAATAAGATTATAAAAGCAAGTAAGTTTAATAAAAATGTGATTAGAATAAAAAAGGTAATAATAAGACTATAAAAGCAAGTAAGTTGAATAAAAATGTGATTAGAATAAAAAAGGGAAGAATATTACTATGAAAGCAAGTAAGTTAAATAAAAATGTGATAAGAATAAAAAAGGGAACATTAAGACTATAAAAGCAAGTAAGTTGAATAAAAATGTGATTAGAATAAAAAAGGGAAGAACAAGATTATAAAAGCAAGTAAGTTGAATAAAAATGTGATTAGAATAAAAAAAGGAATAAAAAGACTATAAAAGCAAGTAAGTTTAATAAAAATATGATTAGAATAAAATGGGAATAATAAGATTATAAAAGCAAGTAAGTTTAATAAAAATGTGATTAGAATAAAAAAGGGAATAATAAGATTATAAAAGCAAGTAAGTTTAATAAAAATGTGATTAGAATAAAAAATGGAATTATCATACAATAAAAGCAAGTAAGTTGAAAAAAATGACATTAGAATAAAAAAGGGAATACTAAGACTATAAAAGAAAGTAAGTTAAATAAAAATTCGATGTGAATAAAAAAGAGAAAAATAAGACTATAAAAGCCAGTCAGTTAAACAAAAATGTGATTAGAATAAAAAAGAAAATACTAAGACTATAAAATTAAGTAAGTTAAATAAGAATGTGATTAGAAAAAAAGGGAATATTAAGACGATAAAAGCAAGTAAGTTTAATAAAATTTGAAAAGAATAAAAAGGGAAAAAAGACTTTAAAAGCAAGTAAGTTGAATAAAAATGTGATTAGAATAAAAAAAGGGAACAATAAGACTATAAAAGCCAGTAAATTAAATAAAAAAGTGATTAAAATAAAAAAGGAAATAAAAAGACTATAAAAGCAATTAAGTTTAATAAAAATGTGATTAGAATAAAAAAGGGAATAATAAGATTATAAAAGCAAGTAAGTTGAATAAAAATGTGATTAGAATAAAAAATGGAAGAATACGACTATAAAAGCAAGTAAGTTAAATAAAAATGTGATTACAATAAAAAAGGGAATAATAAGATTATAAAAGAAAGTAGGTTAAATAAAAATTTGATTAGAATTAAAAGGGAATACTAAGACTATAAAAGAAAGTAAGTTGAATAAAAATGTGATTAGAAAAAAGGGAAGAGTAAGACTATAAACGTAAGTAAGTTGAATGAAAATGTGATTTGAATAAAAAAGGGAATAATAAGACTATATAAAAGCAAGTAAGTTGAATAAAAATGTGATTAGAAAAAAAAGGGAATAATAATACCATAAAAGCAAGTAAGTTGAATAAAAATGTGATTAGAATAAAAAAGGGAATAATAATACTATCAAAGCAAGTAAGTTAAATAAAAATGTAAATAAAAAAGGGAATACTAAGACTGTAAAAGAAAGTAAGTTAAATAAAAATTTGATTAGAATAAAAAAGGGAAAAATAAGACTATAAAAGCAAGTCAGTTAAACAAAAATGTGATTAGAATAAAAAAGGGAATACTAAGACTATAAAAGTAAGTAAGTTAAATAAAAATGTGATTAGAAAAAAGGGAATATTAAGACGATAAAAGCAAGTAAGTTCAATAAAATGTGAAAAGAATAAAAAGGGAAAAAAGACTATAAATCAAGTAAGTTGAATAAAAATGTGATTAGAATAAAAAAGGGAATACTAAGACTATAAAAGCAAGTAAGTTTAATTAAAATGTGATTAGAATAAATAAGGGAATAATAATACCATAAAAGCAAGTAAGTTAAATAAAAATGTGATTAGAATAAAAAAGGGAATACTAAGACTATAAAAGCAAGTAAGTTAAATAAAAATGTGATTAGAATAAAAAAGGGAATACTAAGACTATAAAAGCAAGTAAGTTTCATTAAATTGTGATTAGAGTAAAAAAGGGAATAATAATACCATAAAAGCAAGTAAGTTAAATAAAAATGTGATTAGAATAAAAAAGGGAATACTAAGACTGTAAAAGCAAGTTAGTTGAATTAAAATTTGATTAGAATAAAAAAGGGAAGAATAAGACTATAAAAGCAAGTAAGTTTCATTAAATTGTGATTAGAGTAAAAAAGGGAATAATAATACCATAAAAGCAAGTAAGTTAAATAAAAATGTGATTAGAATATAAAAGGAAATAATAAGACTATAAAAGCAAGTAAGTTTAATAAAAATGTGATTAGAATTAAAAAAAGTGATAATAATACCATAAAAGCAAGTAAGTTGAATAAAAATGTGATTAGAATAAAAAAGGGAAGAATAAGACTTTAAAAGCAAGTAAGTTAAATAAAAATGTTATTAGAATAAATAGTGATAATAAGACTATAAAAGCGAGTAAGTTGAATAAAAATGTGATCAGAATAAAAAAGGGAATATTAAGACTATAAAAGCAAGTAAGTTGAATAAAAATGTGATTAGAATAAAAAAAGGAATACTAAGACTATAAAAGGATAGGCCATGTGCACCATGAACTTCACACTGGCAAAGGGAAAATTGGTCGTTCTTATCTCCGCTCTGTCGACGGGTTCAAACGCGACATGAAATCGTATGGTATTTACCCTTCCAGCTGGGAACCCAAAGCTAAAGTCCGCAACATTTAGAGGCAAACGATAACCAACGGCCTAACCACTAGCGAAAGGTCCATTGCAGAACAGGCGGAGATCAAAAACTATTCAGAAAGGTCAGTCAAAAAATTCAACAGACTACCAATACGATGCACCGACCTTCAGTTGCGATGTCTTCAACAATATAGATCGTAAATAGGCTTATTCAGCCACAGTTGACGGTGTTTCATCACCTGTACAGGCACAACCCCATAGTCTTCTGGCCTGACAGATGTCAACAAAGTTCTCTCTGCATACTTTTTTACATAAGTTACAAAACGGTTATCATATTCATTATCTAACATATGTCTTTTTAAATAATAATATCCGATGTTCTAAATCGACTATCAACAGGATCACTAAATATTGCCACGACATAATATAACATAACTTTCTTGTCATGACACGATTTTATCTCTAATACTAGCAGACCGCCCGGCATAGCCCGATTGTAGAATACGCTTAAATATGATATTTTGATTAATGCTATTTCGTATTTATCAGTATATTTATCGGACTCAATATATTAATGATTTAGAAAGTTAAAAAAAAAAAGATTACTCGTGCTCTCCCACTGAGAATCGAAACCAAAACCTTTAGCTTACGATTTACTTTTTCTTTTGACGTTAATGCCTGAGCTATAGAAGACATGTTTGCTACAAGCCTAAAAATTGAAATATGACCCAATAGCTATTACATCACGCATGCATATTCGTAATTTGTCGTTAGACCTTCACCTGACAAATTCCATTTTTTTTAATTTTCACATTTTGCACCGATTTTCACCGACTAATCCCCAAATATAAGTCTCGCATGGGTTTAAGTACCCTATATATTAAGTTTCACGTTTGTAGACCAAGAACTGACAGAGGAGTGTGGTAGGCAATGATTTTTAAATATATATATGTACGCATACATAAAACCATAAAGTAAGAAGTTTGTGTTTACTATAACCTTTTTACACAAATATTACGCAAGTATAAATCATGTAGAATATCTGCATGAATATAATTACATTTAATATTTAACTAAAGATGAACATCCCATAAGAAAGTCGAAAAACCTAATAGGGAATTAATCAAAATGAATGTTTAAAATAATATAAAATTTAGCTAGATCTTTTGTAAATGAATGCAATTCAATGGCCCATATATAACAAAGTTGTATTTTCTTTTTAAATAAATAGAAAAATGGTTTTTAATGTAAATATAAATATACAAAAATCCGAAATTTGTAGGAATAGATTACTAGCATTTCAGCCCGGCGTTGCCCGGGTGTTTGAATGTGTTTGTTGAGCAAAAAAAAAAAAAGTGGTAGTAGGAAGGCAGTCTCGAAAGAGAAAAAGAATGGGGGGGGAAACCTGACGTCTTTGCTTTTACGACCACCGCCAAATCGGAAATTACCTTTGTTTAAATTAAGGTTAGACAATCGAAGGGAAACGATGACATTCAACAATATCGGCGAAAAAGCGCCCCCCCCCCATGTAGAAAACTGTCCAGTTGAAGGTCAAGATATTAATGTTTTTAGCCAATTTTTCGATATTTGTCGTCTGAATGGTCGAACTTCGAAACGATACGGATCTTGAAAAAATCCGTCGCATCTGTCGAAAGTTTTAGGCAGACATGCAAACATGCATACTTACATACATTTATATATTGGCAACTAAAAATTTTCGACCCAAACCGATGAAAAAGCTTATCCTTTCTCTGAATAGCCTTTATGTAACATTTCAAATGTTTAGACCAGAAATTTTCTGAGTAATTTGGTAAAGACTGCAATTTGTTTTAACTTTAACACGAATTATGACTCCTTACCATTTATTGTTTTGGGCTCTAATAAGGTTATTAAGTTAGATTCATGTCAAAGCGACTTATATAAAAAATTGCAAGTGTTTAGACCCAAATTTGGCGGAGGAGTTTGGCCGAGAACGTATTACAAAGATTTTCCCAAATCTCAGTACTTTGTATATCAAATTTCGAGTCTGTAGACTGAAAATTGACAGAGTTATTGCGTTTGAAAATGTACACAGACACACAGACACACAGACATGTGCACTTATATATATATATATATATATATATATATATATATATAGATAGATAGATAGATAGATAGATATAAAATCATTGTGTGTGTGAGCTCCTGTCATATAAGTTCCCAAACGACTGAGCTAATCTTTTGCAAATTTCTCACAAAGCTGATATATATGTCTGGCAGTGTTCTTAGATATGTTTTGTACAGAAATTAATCTGATAAATATCGAAAACCGAAAAAATCTGATCCTAATAATATATTTTTTTTTTTTATAGATGAAGGAGAACATTTTTACCGGGAAAATTTTATGCGTACCGGCAAGATAGACACTAAAATCTTAGCAAATGTTCTTTACAAGAAAAACAAACAAACAAACAAAAAACTCAGATTTATTATCATCTGGAGATATAGCTTACTGATAGAGCATTCAACTACAGATTGAATGATCCCCCTGTTCAAGCCCGTGTGTACCTCACCATTTTATTTTTATTTTTTTCTTATTAGAGTAGAGTAATGGCAAGCAATCTACGAAAGCTTAATGCAAGCAACAGTAAACGTAGTCACCAGTTTTGTCTTCTCTGCGCCAGCCTCTCGAACCAAAAGTTCTCAAGTCCTTCTCAATGTCCATCTGGAAGCGTAGACATTGTCTGAAGATAGCGGTTTCAATCCTATCCAAAGCCAGCCAAAAGTTTACTTGGCCAAAATGTGGTGAGACGACAAAAACTACGTATGGCAGTGATTGCTAAGAATGCAGTTAGGGGATTCGAATTTCCTATCCGTCGCGGTTACCACCTGATGAAGGCCAGAGGAATAGTTGGGCGAAACGTTGTGAAAAACTACAACCAATAAAGATGAAAACAACAACTAATAAAGATGAAAATAATAGTCCGAATAAAAATAAATTAATAGCCCATACATATATTCACAATATTTTTACCATTGTATCATGATAGACTTTGTAATTATCTAATTTATCTGTTAATATATCCTATAATTGTCGAAACCTATTAACGGCTTCATTGGTGATTTTCTTTATTGCTGTACTAGAAGAGAGTGAAAAAAGCTGAAGCGACAAACCAACCCTGTATCTGTGTAGACGATCAAGGCCAGACTGCCGTGTGGTGAGAGTTGTTCTGAGTTACCAGATAACTGATGAACTTTCTTAGTCGTTCTGTGGTCGGAAACGCCTAAAACGAACCTTCCCACTGTGGGGTTATCAATCCTCGTGGGGTTACTGTCGCTTATATAAACGATTTATTGAAAATATATGGATTAAGGAAAATTGTCAAACAATAAATTTTGTTGTAATTATGCATAATTTATCTCAGAATTTCTAATTATATATATATATGTGTGTGTGTGTGTGTGTGTGTGTGCGTGTGTATGTGTGTCTGTGTGTATGTGTGTGTTTATAATGTTTGTATAGATTGCTTTCCTAGATGAAACCCGCGTAATTATTATGAGTGTCAATGGAGGCCAAGGCTGGTGTATAGTCGATTGATTGTACACACATGATTGGTTATATATGTGCACACATGTTTAAGTGCAATCCCAATTCAAAACTTCATCAGACCAAAAAAGGAGCGATATTGAAACGAGAGTCCAGATTTCATTTGCTTTTATAAGATATTCGGGTGTGGTTTACGCTCTGGAAAAAAGTGAGGTGTATACTTTGTGAATGTGATCAGTAAGGGTTTTGGGTGTAGGTTTGGTGAAGCTTTAAGCTCTATTTATTTATTTTATTCCTCGCTTGCCATTTCTGATTACACCTTTCCCGAGTGACCAACATTAAACCCGTGTACTTGGAATATGAACCGGAATAAGTACATACAAGATATTGTCTATTCTGTTGCAAATAAAGTAGCAGGCTTAAAAACCTCGTTCTATTGCCAGTGACCTCTAGCTCTCCAAAACGTCTATGCATGAAGTGTTGTTGGAAAATATGAGCTGATACACGAACCTCTCACCTATCCCTCTTGACTAAAAGATATGAAAATATAACACCATAAGTGAAGATTTATTGGCTTTCGGGCCAAGATTAAAGTGCAGTATCTGTTCTTTATATGCTACACTTCAACTTTTTATTCTCTGTCAGAGGAGGAGTAATCCTTCTCGACTGAGAAAATATTTATTTTTGTTCTTTTTTCCACGTTAATAAACGACCCTGGTATCTAAGTCTGTCTCGTGGAGAGGCAAAGTAAATAGGAACTTAACAGTTTTATCACTGTCAACAAAGCTCAAACCCCTGTCTCATCGTCGCCCTGTCTCATGTTGTATCCTTGTATAATTAAATTCACAGAATGTACTCTCATGAACTTACCGTACTTGTATCCCATAAGCGTGAATATTTCACCTAAGATGGCCTCTATAAATATGACTCCTAATCAGAAACTCCCTTTTAGGTGTTTTTTAATGAGAGAAGTATTTTAGGGATTTTGCTGGTTTCGAAGAAATATTCTCAGTGAAAATTGTTTATAATCAAATGTGAGAAAAACAAGAAACATTTTACACGGTTAATAAAATGAGTTCAGAAATCATATATTCACAAAAGTGGTTTTATATATAGTTAAGATGGAAGTTTACAGCCATATGAAATACATAGAATATTTTTTAATATTTTAACGTTCTTGTAAAACAAAGGTGATCATTAATTGAAATATCGATTAAGCCATGTCGATAGTTTAAGAGTCGTGCATTACAGCGGTCAATAAATCGAAATCAAAACTTGCCGGTTTAATTCTAGTCTCTCGCTCCTTGACAGGGTTCAAAAGAGAGTCGCAAATCTGATAGGCCCTAAACTGGCATCTAAACTTCAGCTTCTGTCCCATCGTCGAAACGTTGCATCCCTCTGCCTGTTCTACAAGTATTATAATGGTGAATGCTCTGAAGAACTGCAAGCACTTGTGCCCCCACGACGTGAACACCCTCGACAGACCCGACAAGCTGCAAAATCCCACCCCCACACTGTAGAGATCCCTAGATGTAAAAGATCTTTCTACTCCAGTAGTTTCTTTCCCAGAACAGCTAGACTTTGGAATTCCATTCCAGGTCACTGCTTCCCCAACTGTACTGGCATGCATAAGTTCAAGTGCAACGTGAACCAACATCTCGCTGCCCTAATCCCTACATAGTACCCCAGTAGATGTTTCCCCTGATAGTAGCCCCCTACACCAAAGTGGCAATGTGCCTTGTTTGGGGTGAAAATGTAATAAAAAAAAATTAAATAAATTATATTTCATTAAAAGTTTTTAATAAGAATCAAGGTTCATTGTTTTTATATAAGAAAGTAAGTTCAGTGAGTAAGGTTGGAATAATTCAGTGATGACGTTGCTTTAAATTAGCAGACATTCACGAAGGGATTTAATCAGTTTGTATGTGTGTGTGTGTGTGTGTGTGTGTGTGTGTGTGTGTGTGTGTGTGTGTGTGTGTGTGTGTGTGTGTGTGTTGAGGTGTGTGTGGAGGTGTATTTTGCGTTTTATAAATGTGAGTATGCGTGAGTTGATTGACCAGGAGGCTCAAAATCCAACCGATGAGCGCCTAGCACGGCGGTCCGTGGATTTCAGTTCAACTGGATTATTGAAAAAAAAATGGCTTTTGAAGGTATCGAAGTGAAAGATCATTTCGAAGAAATTCAGAAAGTTCTCTGATTGGTCAAAAATATAATTATTTGTTTATTCGAAAACGATGTGCGCACAAGGAAGTTTATGCCTTTTGATTTTGGATGCCGAAGTGTAAACGTCGGCCGTTACATTCCACTGAAATGCTCGGACATCATCGTAGGGGCACCTCAAAAGCTAGGAAGTTGGACCTCCTAGAACTGCACAAGAACAACATCATACAGCAGACAGATACCACACTTTATTCCTAGCCAATATATGGCATAATCATGGTGACACAGTTTCCCGTTATATCACTGAAGTTAAGCATCATTATGCTTGGTCAATACTTAAATGAGTGACCATTTGGGAATTCTGGGTGCTGTACGTACTCTCCGTTTACCTCGACATTGTTTCCATTGGTCTTGCACATTTTCATTCTACTGGATTCAAGCAGTGCCGATTCAGGAGTGGTGTGGTTGTAATTGCGCAACTCTCACCTCAGAATTACTCGCGCAGCTACCTTTACAGAGGGTATCCATTGTCTCTTGAGATTGAACAGAGACCAAAAGACCAATGGAGCATTCTTGTTAGGAGTTAGTTGTATCATTATAAACATTTTCTCACATGAAATGTTCGTGTCATCAAGGTTGCACGTTGGCAAATCGTACGCGTAGATTTTTTACTAGTTTTCATAACAATACTGGTGATAATTTTCTGTGTGGTTTTAACTCAGGTTGCAACGAGAATAATGTTTAGTACGCAGGCCACACCACCAAGGTGCGCACATCCATCAATACTTTTGGTTTTGTGGGGGTGGGCGTATTGGAAACGCCGTTTCTTTTTTTCTGTCACTGCTTATAATCGATCAACTCAGATTATTGTCTTGCGACGCCTTTTTTCTTTCTCTAATAAACCTTGATTGATTTATAGATTTTGTTTTTGGCCAAGGACTTATCGATTTGGACCTAATAACATACTGCCTGTTCGGTGCCGCCGTACGTGACACCGACCGCGAATAGAAGACGACGACGACACCGCCGACACTGCTATGGTAAACAACAACAAATGAGAAGGAAAAAATTTCCAAAAAATGAATTGAACACAGTGGCGGTGGTCGGCGAGTTAAGAACGTATGCAAAGGTGCGCTCAGATCACACGCTGGAGAAAAAGAAAAAAAAATGGTAGGGGCGGATAACTCTGGCTTGATTAACAGCATTTGCATATTTTTTTTCATCGTTCTGCCGGAAGGGGGCGTTTATTCGATGTGTTTTTTTTTATATCTTTACAGCTGCGCTGGATATCTTTTTGTTCTTTTCACTATTTTATTTTTTGTTCGTCTGTCTTCTAAGACGTTTGGATTTTTAGATCTTTTTATATGAATTATTTTCTCGTCGTTTTTTTCTTCTTTTCTTTTTATACCCTTCTTGTCATTCGTTTCTTTTCCTTCTTTTATTTTTTCGTTCGTTTAATTCACTGCCTTTTCTTTCTTTTTCAATCTTTTCTTTCGTTTAATTCACTGCCTTTTCTTTCTTTTTCAACCTTCCCATCGTTTTCCTTACTACAGTTTGGAACGATAAAAATATCGTCCTAAAAAAATCAGTTTTACAGCTTCATTTGACAACTATATTGAAAAAATCAATTAAGGTAACTTTATTATGTAGTAGAGTTGGCATATTACATGAAGCCGCCTTCAGCCTCAATCACTGCCTACATACGGATCCGGAACTAATAGCATGCTTTTTCGACAAGCACCGATGGGAACTCAGCGAATACTCGGTTGATGACGGCGATCATGCTACCTTCGGTGTTGTGAAAGGTCATATTGGTGATCTCGACGTATGGCCAAACAAAAGTAGTCCAGCATGTTCATATCGGAGGAGAAGGGGGCCAGTCATAGAAAAGTTCAAAGTCGAATAATTCCTTCTGAAGCCAAGCCTGGATCTCTTTGGACTTATGAGCCGGCGTCGCGTCCTGCTGCCACCGAGTGTGTCTTCCAACGGCCACGTGATTGCACCCAGGGATCACCACACTCACCAGGATATCAAGCTACACTTTGGTGTTGACTTTCAAGCCGACGTTGAAAATATCAGCTGACATGATGTGGCTCTCACGTAAAACCACACCAAAGACCAACACCGTGACCGGAAAGTTTTGTTTTTTTTCATCACCTTGGGCACGTTCCTGCTATTCGTAGCAATCCAGCGATGCATTTTAGAGGTGTTGGTAATGGTCGTGTTGTCATTACTTCGATTGGTAGAGAGCATGTTTTACAGCGGCGCATCTCCGATCCCGCTCGTCTTCAATGAACAAATAGAAAAAAAAAAACTGGTTTTCATCAAACGGAAATGAAAATGTCGTGTTTTCTAGAACGACAATTTTATCGTTTCATTCTCTATCGTTTTCTTTTCAAACACTTTTCTTTTCTTTTTATCTAATTTTTTTTTACTTTCCTGTATTATCGCTTTTTTATTGTTTCTTTTATTCGTTTTCCTCTTTTTATGCACACTCTAGTGCTACTAGATCAGCATTTACGTCTTTGATGACAATATATTTTTCTTTCTTTGGAAGCGCGGTTCATATTTGAATTTGAATTTGAATGCACCCGTAATGTAGACACTAGTGTTGCGACGATTAATCGGAATCGGAACTGAGAATAAGAAAATAGGGGCTTTTGAGAAAATTGGAATCGGTATCAAAAGTATATTTTCCAATGCTTAAAATTATTTTTTTAATTGTCTGTTTTAAAATTTGATTTCGTTTAAAGCTAAACCTCGGAAGTGAAAAAAATAAAAAATAAAAATATTTATTGATGTTAAATTACTAAAGTCTATAGATAATCTTCCACAAGTGTTTTTATTTTACGATTGAGAAAATATCTCCATACTTAACGTGTTTTTACGGTAATTGGAAATAAATAACAACTCTGTTGTTATTTATTTAAAGATTTATATAGAACTGGAATCGGTAATTGTATTGGAATCAGCAAAATATTGGAATCGTCCAATCACTAATTGAAACCTAATACAACGCTAGCTTTTTGAAAATAATTGTTTGTTCATTAATCCTAATTCTCGGTGATATCTCACTTTCATCAGGAAATTATTTTTCCTCATAGTTTATATCTCAAGCTTTCACACAAAAGATGTTACAAAACTCAATCATGTTCTCCAAGGTCTGAAAAGAAATAAAATTGTTTCTCTAGTAAAAAACAACCAAACAAAATACTATGAATAAATATTTGAAATATATTTTTTTTAATTCCGCATTAAATAACATGAAAAGGGTTGATATGCCGCATAGCAAAACAAGCAATCCTATTTTTTACGCACGAGTCGCCACATAGCAATCTTGAAAGTTACTTTATGATAATTGTACATGAGATGGAGAGATTTTCAATTGAAAAGTGAACAATATTATCGCAACGTTGCCGTTACAAACAAAGAAAATAAATAAATAAATAAAAATCCGGGTCGGCCCGTTTTCCTTTTTAAGAAAAGGTTTTTATTACTCGTTACTGTCCAGTGTCGCTGCCACATGTCCATTTAGCTTGATCGCGTTTCTCTTTCTTCCGACCGCATCCACCACAATGCTGCCACATTGTCGTTCTCAACTTTACACGTTCATTCTCTTCGAGGTCGACTTTGTTTTTCTTCCGAGCACGTGGTGTCCTTTTTCTTCTTTTACCTTTTTCTCGCGCACACTTCCTTATTTGCATATGCGTTTTTTAGCTTACTGCTGATGCTGTTGCTAATCTCTTCGCAAGTCAGCCATCCTCTGCTGCTGATGATATTTTCCCACGCGCTCGTATGCACTATACATTATCAGAAAATTTAAAATCATGAAAAAAATAAACTAAATTTAGTTACTTATGGGGATTACTCATGACAAATAGTTAACGAATCCGTTGTAATTTGCAAGAAAGCAATTTTATAGTAACGTGTTTCTACCAGAGAGCAAACCCTTGGAAAATGCTCTATTCCTGGAGATTCTGCCTTACGCTACGTATATTAAGAAAGTAAGGAGTTACGTTGTAGTATAAAGTCGAAAGGGAAATCCCTTTCTTTTATTTTATTTACTCTTATTAAACCCAAACAAGGCAGAACAACATATGGACATAAGGGGATTCCATTTGGGACAATGCCTTTCGGGACACTAAGTAAGAAGCGGAGCAGCGATGTATCGGTTTGCATTACATTTGAATTTCTGCATATAAGAACAGTCATTGAAGCAGGAAACAGGGGGGGGGATTCCAAAGAATAGCCTTTCGAAGGATGAACGATAAGAATAGAAAACTTTTCGGCATTTAAAGACCTTTACAGAGAAGGGGTAATATGTTGTTGCTTAATAGGTGACCCCCTCCCCCCCAAAAAAAATAAATCAAAAAGGAACACGCTCATAAACGCAACCAGAATCTTCAGCCACGATATCCGAATAGAATTCGGTATGGATAAAGGTGCACTACTGATTACGAGAAGGGAAAAACTGCAAGCAACGGGACGCTTGGAACTACCTAACCGAATGGAGATGAAGGCACTAAGCGAACATCCTAGCTACAAGAATTTGGGAGATCTTGTGTCAGACAGCATCAAAGCAACAACAATAAAAGAAAAAATTGAACATGAATACCTCAGAAGCACCGGAAAACTCTTAGAAACTAAGCTATATAGTATGAAGCTAATAAAAGAAATGAACATATAGGCTGTGTAACTAGTAAAATGCTCTGGATCGTCCGTTTATAAGTTGGACCAAAGAAAAACTAAGACAGTTTGACCAGAAAACCAGGAAACACATGACTATGTACAATGCACCGTATCCAAAGGACCAACACTATGTACAAAGGAAAAAAGAGGAATGAGAACTAGCATGTATAGAAATCTATGTAAAATTAATTAGAAAAATACATGATAAAGAATAAGGAAAGAAAAATTAGTCTATCAAGAGACATTGTAAAAACGGACAAAACAGAAAAAGAGAGGCAAAGAAAAGATGAGAAAAGAAAAATAGAAAGAAAAACAGCTATACAGAAGATTCATAAGAATGGCAAAAGATGAGAGTAACGATAGCAGTTCTACATGACTAAAAACAGAAACCCTAAACAGAGAAACTGAATCCCTAATAACTGGCACACAAGATAATGAGATTAGAACCAACCACATCAAAGTAAGGATCGACAAGACACAGGAAAATTCAGGCTCTATGGACAAACAAACAAAACTTAATCATATAGCTGAAACTACTAACAATAATTTCTCCCATTCTTTATCTGTGCCTAAACCTAAACATAAATGACATGAACAAAGTTTCTTTCTTAGAACTGCACGCTGGCACATCTCTTTTCCGTTTGCCTATTTTCCAGCTGACTACAATTTGGTTAAACAAATTCTTGATGAATATTCCCTTTAATCCAATTTACCAGATTTCGACTACTACCGATAACTGCGATATTGTTCCATTGACTACTGTACACTCATTAACCCTTACCCTCGAGTGGCCTCCTAGCCTTGATATCTGGTGATTCCTTAATACGTGCTGACTCCTATGTAAAAAAAAATAAGAAAAAAAATCATATAATAAGTGCATCCAGTAAACTATCTTTAAAGTCAGATGATGATAGAGATGGTCAAGTGATGAAGGAAGTACACTGGACATTATGCAAACATCTGCATCTTGAACAGCCAGATAAATGATACAAGTACAAATCGGCAGTAGTATTTTGACATGGATATCACAAAATTCTGTGCGATATTGACATACAAACAGATAAATCCATCGAAGCAAGAAGACCGGATATCAGAATAGTTAACAAGGGACATTCAAGCCAAATAGTAGATTCTGTCGTTCCAATAGACCATAGTGTGTAGGTTAAGGAAAGAGGGACGGAGCAAATATACGGAATAGGCTAGAGAGTTGAAACGGATATTCAAGATGTAGGTAATAGTGGGAGCACTTGTAATAATCATGAATAACTTTGAAAAAAAAATGGATATGGAAGATGAAGAAAGACAAGATAATCCTAGTAATAGAATGAGAGGTACGAACGATACCGGAAAATTTTTAAAGAATGGGGAGATAGGAATCAGAGAGATGGCTGACAAGATACAACGGATAACAATAAAAGAAAACGGCTAAAATATTAAGGAAAATGCTTGAATGTAGAAAAAACAAAAACAAAAAACAAATGAACTACAGACACAAGTCGGACATATAGAAACTGCTGCAGATATAAAACTCTGACTATATAATTTAACCCCACTTTACCCCTGCCTTCTCTACTTTTGAATTGTGTGTGTGTGTGTGTGTGTGTGTCTAAAATGTCATCACAACAAGGAACAACGAAAGAACGAGGAGAGAAAGGACTAATCGGATCTCCATTGGGTGGGTGAGAAAAACACTGGGATTTGAGGAGGCTTATTGCTACCCAAAATTCCAGAGATGACCAATGGTCACTTCCAACGAGAAACTAATGGTGACCGGCTATTGCGGTAAAGCAAATTAATTTTCAAAATGTTGTTGCAAGAGGTGGAGAATACTGGAAATCTGAGAATACTTGTTGTCACTCAGACTCTAGGGAACACCGCAGGTTGTTTTGAATGAAAAATCTCTGATGTCAAGCAGTGTGAATACCTCTAGTCAGTTAATAATAATAATAATAATAATAATAATAATAATAATAATAATAATAATAATAGTAATAATAATAGCAATAATAGTAATAATAATAATAATACTTGTAATAATAATAGTAATAATAGTAATAATAGTATTAATAATAGTAATAATAGTATTAATAATAATAATAGTAATAAAAATAATAGTAATAATAATAAGAATAGTAATAATATCAATAGTAATAATAATAGTAATAATAATATTAATAATAGTAATAATAACAGTAATAATAATAATAATAATAATAATAATAATAATAATAATAATAATCACGCAGATGAAAAAAATTAAGAACCTAATAAACATGAATTCCTGAAACTGTTTTAAAAAAAAACCAAGAAGGAACTAGAAACGATAATAAACACAACCAGACTTTAACCAGTACATCTGAATGAAATTTGGTATTGACAAGTGCGCACTGCTGATCATGAGAAAGGGAAAACCGGAATCAATGAAAAGTATGGTAAACGGAAATAAAGGCACTAAGTGAACATTATAGCTGCAAATACTTCGGAGTCCTGAAAGTAGACACCATCAAAGCAACATGTTAAAGAGAAAATTAGAATGAAATACCTCAGAAAAACACGAAAACCCTTAGAAACTTGCAGAGACCTTATTAGAGTATAAACACGTGTTCAGTGTCACTAGTAAGATAGTCTGAACCGTTTATAGGTTCAACTCAAGAATAACTCAGGCATCTCAACCAGAAGATCAGGAAACTCCTTACTATGGAGAATGCACTAAATCCAAGGATGATAATGACCGACGTTGTGTGAAAGCAAAAGAGTGAAGAGGGCTTGTTTGTGTAGAAGACTGTAAATAACATGATACAAAATCAGAAAAATATATAGAGCAAAACAACAAGATAATAAGTTACCCAGCAAAAGACATTGCAGAAACAAACAAGACAGAAAAAGAAAAGACGAGAATAAGACGAAAAAGAAAGGAAGAGAAACAGCTACACAGACAATTGATAAAAGTAATAAAAGATGACACCAACGAAGACGCCTGGACATGGCTACAAAAATGGAAACGGAAATACAAAAGCTGTATCCCTTATAACAGCTGCGCAGGATAACGCAGTTAGAACCAACCACATCAAAGCAATGATCGACTAGACACAGGAAAACAACAATTGCAGACTCTGTGGGCAGAGAGACGAAACAATATACATAATAAGCAAATGCAGCAAACTAGCAAAGGAATGTGAAAGATGAAGAAAATCATGATAACACCATTAATAGTAGGAACACTAGGAACAATACCAAAAAAAAAAAAAATTGAAAAAAGGAATGGGAAAGATTGGAATCAGATGAATGGCTGAAAAGATACAACGGAAAATAATAAAGAAAATAGCTAAAATATAACGGAAAAGTTTTCCATGTGAAGACACATAAGTTAAAGACACAAGCCGGACATGCAGAAACCGCTACAGATGTAAAACACAAAGGAATATCACATTAAATCGTACATGATCATAAGAAATAAGTGTGATCGCTTTAAAGTACATACTATCCACAATAATTAACTCCTTACATTTATCTCCCTGAGTAAAATAACAATTTTTAGTTATCTACTATAAGACGCTCAATTATTTCAGAAATATTATTTTATTTTATGTTAAATCAATATTCAACACTGATCCTGACTTTGAATTCAGAAATATGTGATTTTTGTGTGCTTTTTTTTCTTGAAGATTTTCAGGATGTTAACACATAATTGTCTGATAAAGCAGAGTACAATTGCACCTTGAAGAGGTAATTTCGTTGACTGTATTAATCCACAATAATAAAAATAATACGTGAGCTTTCTCAGATAGGAAAATAATCCATTAAATTTCTACAAAAATCTATATAAAAGCAAAGTACGTCTAAGGATGGAATACTGTTGCCATATCTGGGCAGGAGCTTCTAAAAATAGCCTATCCTGCCTTGACAGAGTACAAAATAGACTTCGTGGCTTAGTGGGGGATGCCCTTTTCTCTACCCTGCAACCTCTCTCCCACAGAAGAGACGTTGCGAGCCTATCCTTGTTTTATCGTTATTTCCATGGCAGGTGCTCGTCTGAACTCCAATCTCTGGTCCCCCCTCGCCAATCTTTCACGAGAAACACCCGTCTAGCTGAATCCACTGTAAAAAATTTCCCCCACTCTATATCTGTGCCTAAATCAAAACGTGGATTCCATGAACAAAGCTTCTTTCTTAGAACTGCACGCCTGTGGAACTCTGTTCCGTCTTCCTGCTTCCCACCGAACTACAACTTGGATGTCTTCAAGTCCAACGTCAACAAATTCCTAATGAATCGCCCCCTTAAGTAAACACTTCATCAAATCTCCACACTAACGTACTGTACTTACAATAACCCTTATCCCTGAGTGGCTTCCGGGCCTTGATAAGTGGTGATCACTGTGTAAAAAAAAAAAAAATGAAAAAGTAGAAACGATTTTCTCGTATAACTTCCAACAGTAGATGAAAGGCAACGAGGCAATTCCTGCGAACATCCGTCGCACTTTCGGCGATTACAGCAGCGTCTTTTTACACTAGAACACGCGCACACACACACGTACACACACACACACGCACACACACACACACACACACTTCGTCAACGTTTAATAAATATTATAACCTATCAACTTCGCTTCATACTCTCAGAAATATTTAATACCAAATAGGTAGTAACAAATGTTTACCCCTTTTTACCTTTAGTCATTCCACGGAATTTGAAATCTTTTTCATAAGATACATAGCCATGTGACACAAGTGAATTATTCAACTTCTGAAATTATTTCGTTTTATACATTATTACGTTTCACTCAAAAAACCGAATTAACAAACGCTCCGCTTATATCCTGACTCAATTAAAAAAACAGAAATTTCAAACGCTACTTTTATACGCTTAGTTCAACGGAATGACGGCAGAAGCGACGATCAGCAGCTAAAAATATACATTAAGATTACAGAGGATCGCAATCCGGATTAACAGTTCGTATTGTCGAACACGGGAACAAACATTCGTTGGGTAAGTTTCAATTACTTTCAGACAAACAAAACATTTTTTGGATACATTTTTTTTAGCTTTAGTTCTTTTTTACAATATATATATATATATATATATATATACATATATGAAACATATATATATATACATATATGAAACCATCACGTACTTTAATCGTTTATCTTAAATAGCGTAAGCACAGACACAAGCAAAAACAAGCACATTATTTGCGCACTGTTCTAGTTTCTCTCCACGGTTTACGTTCAGTAGCATAAACTTTATTTGATTTACATTAGAGTCCATTATTTACAACATTCAAAAATATCGGCGAACCTCTTCTTGTAGAAAAGTGTCCAGTTGCCGGTGAAGGAATTAATGTTTCTAGTCAATTTTTCGATATTTGCTGAAGGATAAGCTTTAAAATGATACCGATCTCATGAAAATCCGTCGCCTCTGCCGAAAGTTTTAAGCATACATACATACATACATACATACATGTATTTAAACAGACGGGTGAGATTTATATAATTTATAATAGACTAGCCTGGTTGCCCAGCGTTGCCCGAATGTTTGGAGGTGTGTGTTGAGCAAAAAACATCAAAAAGTAGTAGTAGGCAGGAATGCTCAAACCCGTAGTGAGAAAGAGGAAAAGAATGTGAAAAACATATTTTCAAAAAATGTAACCTCTGCCCAAACCGGAAGTGGCGAAGGTTTAAATTAAGGATAGTCAATCGAAAAAAAGGGATGACTTTCGAAAATATTGGCAAAAAATCGACCTCTCCTTGTAAAAAAGTGCCGACTTGAGGGTGAAGGCATTAACGTTTTTTGCTAATTTTTCGATAGTTGTCGTACGAAGGGTCGAACTTCAAAAATATACCGATCCCATGAAAGTACGTCCCCTCTGTCGAAAGTTTTAGGCAGACATACAAACATGCATGCCTACATACATACATACATACATACATACATATAATCTAACAGACAGGTAAAATTTATATTATAGACTAGTGGCTGCGCCGCGGCGGCACACACAATGCCGAGTCAAATACAAAATCGAATACACTCAACATCGACTTACCATCAATTCTTACCCTTTGAACTTGGTCTATGGGAAATTCCCATATGCACAAAACAAAATCACTGAAAAAATAAAAATACCCTAAGGAAAATGAGTAAACGTTGGATGAAATGATGGTTAAAATTATTACGAACTTGCCATGGGTCCGAACCTGGAATCTTCTGATCCGTAGTCAGATGCTTTATCCATTGTGCCACAAGTCCTGCCCGTATGGCTAAAGATGTCACTGCGACTGTATACAGACAGTGCTAAATTCCATGGACATGGGCAGGTAACTTTTTGGACAATTGCACGAAACGGTCCCAAAACCCTGTTTTCAGGCGTTTTGTGTGACTCGGCGTTGTACGTTACGAACCATATATAGATAAGGACAATCTAGGGACTCACACATTTCAGGGAAGAAAAGAATTTCTCAATTCGGTGCATCCGCTCGAAAGTTTTATTGGTATACACACACACGCGCGCACACACACACACACACACACTCACACACACATATAAATAAATAAATAAACATTTAGAATTTTATTACAATTTGCAATGCTTTATTTATTATAAAAAGCAAAATTAAATCCATGCATATTTTAGTACTTCAAAATATAACTTTAGTAAAACGTTCTTTAGTATTTATTGCTTCATATCCGGTTGGAAAACAAAATTTCTGAATATATAGAAAATGTGTCAGAATTAATATGAGCGGGAATAAAATCAAAGCCTAGTCATACAAACAAGTGGGACATGTGGAAATTCCACAACGGATTCTTTCATAAGTAATATACTAGTGCTGAAGTTCTGTGGACGTTCAGCGTAAAGGAAACACTCTGATATCATTGTAGCTCTTTTGCTAAAACGGCAAAAGCATATATCTAAACTAGCAGAGACGCCCGGCGTAGCCCGGTCGTAAAATACGCTTATATATTATAAAGTTATGATTTTAAAAATAAAATAAATATTTCCATATGACTTGGATGAATCAGCTAGAATCGAAACCGAACCCCTAATTTATGAAGAAATATATATATATATATATATATATATATAACTTGAGTTCCTTGAGCTATAATAGAAACTGAAACCATAACTATTTATTACAAAAAATGAAAGGTCATAACAATTAAACGACACGAATTTATTTTAAATCAACGTAAGTCATTTGAATATAAGTAAAATTGTTTGTTCATACACTTCTAATCGTATATCTTAAAATATTGCCAATGAAATATAGGGGTCCGAATATAATTCTAGCATAAAAAGCATACTATACCTAAAAAAAAAAAGCCAACAGCAAAATATAAAGGAATTAAAATTTAAAAAAAACAAATGCACTTTTTATATGTTATTTTTATTTAAATATCTGACATGTTTTTTTTATAAAGGAAAATGTTCTATTTAATTGTTTAAAATATTTTACAAGTCTTGTCGATTAACTGCATTC
>NC_136491.1:153622936-153640436 GCF_053919585.1 Euprymna scolopes
AAAATATACAAATTTATTTTCTTTTGGAGTTGGGGGAGGCTCGTTTTAAAACTATATTTACCGCAGTATTTTCTTAAATTTTCGAACATTGTTTTGTTAAGAATTATTTACTAAGTAATGTTCAGTGCGACATTACTTGTTATTACTTTTTAACTAAATAAACTCTTTAAAATAAGTTTAAACACCAAACACTTACAAAGTTTGGTAGAAAACGAAAACTTGGAAAAATCAATGTAATTTTTTTAAAACAATAAACATGTAAAAATATTTTTTAAAATATCATGGGATGTGCATTATTGAATTTAGGAAAACTCGTCCCCGGAAAACTCGTTTCCGGAAAACTCGTCTCCGGAACACTCGTACCCAGAAAACTCGACCCCGGAAACTCGTCCCCTTTTGCTAGGTAGGAAAACTGGTCCCTTATTGAATTAATATCGATTGAAAACACATTTTATGACCGTTCTTGAAGAAGATATTGTCTTTAAAAGAGAATACATATCCCATAATATTTTTTAAATATTTTTACTTGTTTACTGTTGTTTTAAAAAAATTAAATTATTTTTTCTAAGTTTTCGTTTTCTACATAGCTTTTAAAGTTTTGGGTGTTTCAACTTATTTTAAAGAGTTTATTTTGTTTAAAAAAAAAGGTAATGTCGAGTGTTACTTATGAACAAAAAATGTCCGACATAAGAGGATCACGTCTTAGGAGGATAATTGCTCAAAAATAGAAAATTAAAGAAAATACTTAGGTAAATATAGTTTTAAAACGAGCCCCACCTCCAAAAGAAAATAAATTTGTATATTTTTTAGGTAATAATACACATCCCATAATATTAAAAAAAAATATTTTTACATGTTTATTGTTTTAAAAAAAATTACATTGATTTTTCTAAGTTTTCGTTTTCTACCTAGCTTTGTAAGCGTTTGATGTTGAAACTTATTTTAAAGAGTTTATTTAATTAAAAAGAAATAACAAGTAATATCGCACTCGACATTACTTAGTAAATAAGAATGGCTTTCGATATAATAACGTTTTTATTTTAGCGCGGTACCAAAATTACATAAGACCGTGTTTTTTTGTTTGTTTGTTGTTTTTTAATAACACAAGAATTATTTAAACTGAATTAATTCTTCTAAATAAAATAATCGCTTTCTTTGAATACACGTGTTTTCTTTTTTCTTTTTGTTTCGTAATGACACAAAAAGTGTTAAAACTAGTGTATTTTTTTAAAAATAAATATTTGGTTTCGTTTTTCGTATCTTGACTCCATGATAAAGTTTTTTTTTAAGTAAGAGTTAAAAATAATTTTTTAAAATATTATGGGGGTGCATAGTCTCTTTTAAGAACGATATCTTCTTCAAGAACGGTAATAAAATGTGTTTTCAATCGATATTTATTCAATAAGGGACCAGTTTTACTACTTAGCAAAAAGGGGTGATTTTTCCGGGTACGGGTGTCTCGGAGACGAGTTTTCCCGGGTCCAGTTTTCCGGGCACCGCATTATTACCTAAAAATATACACATTTATTTTCTTTTGGAGGTGGGGCTCGTTTTAAAAGTATATCTCCCTTAATATTTTCTTTAACTTTCTATTTTTGAGCAATTATCCTCCTAAAACTTGATACTCTTATGTCGGACATTTTTTGTTCATAAGTACCACTCGACATTACTTTTTTTTTAACTAAATAAACTCTTTAAAATAAGTTGAAAGACCCAAAATTTTCCAAGCTAGGTAGAAAACGAAAACTTAGAAAAAATAATTTAATTTTTTTTTAAAACAACAGTAAACAAGTAAAAATATTTATTTAAAAATATTATGGGATGTGTATTCTCTTTTAAAGACAATATCTTCTTCAAGAACGGTCATAAAATGTGTTTTCAATCGATATTTATTCAATAAGAAACCAGTTTTCTTACCAAGCAAAAAGGGGACAAGTTTTCCGGGTACGAGTTTTCTAGGTACGAGTTTTCCGGAGACGAGTTTTCGGGGTACCAGTTTTCCTAAATTCGTTTTTAATATATGAGCATCTTTTTTTCTGATTTTATATTTTTAGTAATATGTATACCTATATAAAGTTGAGCCTTTTTTCTCGCTCTGATAATGATATTAAAAGCCTACTTCTCTATTAAAAGATTATCAAAACGGATTCATAACATACTCAGTACTCAGTGATGGATATGCTATCGATTATATGAGGATTAACTAATTTGCATATTCATTTGGAAAACAAACATTCATTAACCTATTATTTTTGTTTACGTTTTCTGATTAGATGATTAGTTTCATTTAACTATTACACTTAATTTTATTTATTCATAATTTTTACATTCAGCATAATTGCAAACAATTTAAGATGAAAACGCCTTTCTACACACACCCACACACATGTACACACACCCACACACACATATATATGTATATGTGTGTGTGTGTGCGTGTGTGTGTGTATAATCCGAGGTTATTCTTTTCCAGAGATTAAGTAACGAAAAAAGTTTAACGAGTTTAATACAAGAGTGGTCAGTGCCGAAGTAGAGCGTGGTACATTGCAAACTTTGCTTTCGTATAACCTGGGGCGCCTGAAGAGGTCTATAGTTACAAATGACTAACTGACCGAAACATGCTCATGATTGTGTAGCAACACCTTACTGCTTATGTAAAAACAAATAAAAGTTATATATATATATATATATATATATATATATATATATATATATATAATGTGCATATATGTATACTCTTATTTGTTTTTAAATAAGTAATGTGTTGCCAACGATGCGTCTTTACAGTTATGAGCATGAATTAAAAAAATATTTGGTACTCTTGCATAATTTGACCCGAATTCTCGTGAATTCCTGTCAAGCATTGATCGGGCGAGCCCGGCAATTATCGGTGTCAGTCGAGAGTCGTAGCAAACGCAGTCTAGTGATTAAAAAAACCCAAACAAACCGGAAAAAAAATACAATTGCAAATAATCAAAAATAACAACAAAAACTACCTTGGAAAATGAAAATATGTTTATTTCATTTTAGTATTTAATTTTTTTTTTTTTTTGAAAAATATTGGGTTTGTTAAACTGTACAGATAGATTCGAAAAAGTTGTCAAAAAACAAAAACAAATATATAAAAAAGAAATGTTATCAATGGCAAGATAAGTTACTTTTCTACCTAACTGGGTAATTTTTGGGGGTTTTAATTTTATGTAACATGTTTATTCAGCTCGACAAACATACAGGATTTACCGATGTGTTGGAAAATTCAAAATGGTGCCGAACTCTGCTGAACACGATAAGTTTGGGAAAATGAGTTAAAAATAAAACATATACAAAATACTGTTAGAAACTAGCTCAATATATGTTACCGTGATATATGCTGACATATATTCTGTGGGTTGTTAACTTTATTTGGTATAGTTTTTTTTATTTTTACCTCATTTTCTCAAACTTACCGTGTTCAGCAGAGAGTTCAACGCCATTTTGAATTTTCAAATGCATCAGTAGACACTGGATGTTTTTCGAGCTGAATAAACATTTTACATTAAATAAAAACACAAAAAAATTATCCAGTTAGGTTGAAAATTAACTTATCTTGCCTTTGATAACATTTATTTGTTATATGTTATATATTTTTTTTCGAATCTATGATTATGGTAATACAAACCTAATATTTATCAACAGAAAGTTTGTTTGTTTTTCTCCGAGAAAAGATATTTTTAACCGTATAACTGTTAGGTGTAAGTACAAGTTTTTTTGTTGTGTTTTCTTTTTTGTAACCGTATTTTTTTTTCTCACGACTTGTTATTCAGTCAAGTTCTTTTGGTGGCACTGTCCATTTGTGCATCTCCAGGAGAAAGCATCCTTTACACACGATCTTTTTTTAAAGTAAACATTTGTGGGACAGCCATTTCTTCTTCTGGCATTGTCTCCATCGATGTTTTCATTTCTTTTTCTAACATGTATAGATTCATTTTCTTTCCTGTCATTTTTCTGTTTGTCGAGTTTGAAAATATATTTGCCAGCTTTTCTTTTTTTCTTTTTTTTTTCTTTTGTGTTGGATTAGTCGCTTTCTTCCAATTCGAATGTCGTCTGCTTCCGTTTAGATGGCGCTTTTTCATTGGCTAATCAAAATCCCAAAAATTCAATTAAAAATAATAAGAAATAAATAATAAATAAGTAACTACTCAGAAAATATGTCACCCCGCCCCCTTAATACCACCTTAAAAATGACTAAAAACATAATAGAAAAAAAAATTAAATAAATAAAATAAAAAGTCGAGTTAGCGTTCCAACATTTGAACAACGCTTGACGGGAATTCGCGAGAATTCGGGTCAAATTATGCAAGAGTACCAATTATTTAAAAAATTGAAAATTTCATGCGCAGATTACAATGTTTACATTTGGCGTTTTCATTTTTTCGAACATCATCTGAGGTGTGAGGGGAGTTGGTCTATATATATATATATATATATATATATATATATATATATTGTGTATTTAGGTAGCATGTTTTCATTCAGACAGATATTGTTAAATAGCAAGGAGTTTTTTTGCATTATGAGCTTTTTTTTTTGTAATTGAAGACCAACACATTGTCCAAACGATTAACCCTACATCTTTCAGATACAAGTTCGATTTGCCAATACCTAAAACAACATGGCTGCCCACGTTCTCCATTTAGAAAAATCCTAGTTGAAAACAGGAAAATCCTTCATATGGATACAAATGTAAAAAAAGACTAAAGCACTGTATATATAAGCTAAACAGCCAAAACTTAACAATGTAAATGTTGATGAAATTTTAAAGTGTCTGGGTACGTCACCATCCGAGATATACATTTATTGTAGCCACGTTTTTAATATGTTAAATACGTATATTTTATACTCGAGACGCTTCACTATTTCAAGTAATTTAAATGAAATTTGAACTGAAACGTATAAATCCATCCAGATTTAAACGAAACCGTAATCAAAAACTGTTTGAAGACGTCAGAGGAACATCAGTTGAAAGTAATTGCAAGAAAAAAAAACAGATTTAAACGAAACCGTAATCAAAAACTGTTTGAAGACGTCAGAGGAACATCAGTTGAAAGTAATTGCAAGAAAAAAAACAGATTTAAACGAAACCGTAATCAAAAACTGTTTGAAGACGTCAGAGGAACATCAGTTGAAAGTAATTGCAAGAAAAAAAAACAGATTTAAACGAAACCGTAATCAAAAACTGTTTGAAGACGTCAGAGGAACATCAGTTGAAAGTAATTGCAAGAAAAAAAAACAGATTTAAACGAAACCGTAATCAAAAACTGTTTGAAGACGTCGGAGGAACATCAGTTGAAAGTAATTGCAAGAAAAAAAACAGATTTAAACGAAACCGTAATCAAAAACTGTTTGAAGACGTCAGAGGAACATCAGTTGAAAGTAATTGCAAGAAAAAAAAACAGATTTAAACGAAACCGTAATCAAAAACTGTTTGAAGACGTCAGAGGAACATCAGTTGAAAGTAATTGCAAGAAAAAAAAACAGATTTAAACGAAACCGTAATCAAAAACTGTTTGAAGACGTCGGAGGAACATCAGTTGAAAGTAATTGCAAGAAAAAAAAACAGATTTAAACGAAACCGTAATCAAAAACTGTTTGAAGACGTCAGAGGAACATCAGTTGAAAGTAATTGCAAGAAAAAAAAACAGATTTAAACGAAACCGTAATCAAAAACTGTTTGAAGACGTCAGAGGAACATCAGTTGAAAGTAATTGCAAGAAAAAAAAACAGATTTAAACGAAACCGTAATCAAAAACTGTTTGAAGACGTCAGAGGAACATCAGTTGAAAGTAATTGCAAGAAAAAAAAACAGATTTAAACGAAACTGTAATCAAAAACTGTTTGAAGACGTCAGAGGAACATCCGTTGAAAGTAATTGCAAGAAAAAAAAACAGATTTAAACGAAACCGTAATCAAAAACTGTTTGAAGACGTCAGAGGAACATCAGTTGAAAGTAATTGCAAGAAAAAAAAAACAGATGGAAGAAAACAACTACAGAACTTCCCTACATAAATTAGACCAAAACGTAGAATGACCATCCCAAAAATAGAAAAATTACGAAAAAATACCATTATTATGGATTTCGTTTTTCGGACTTACTTCCTCATCTTCGGTGTTTTTTCCACTACGTTTCTGTCGTATCATCCTTCGGCCTTCTTCAGGTGTATCTCGAACTCGGGAACTATTTTTATGTATGGAAGGAAAAGGGTGACCATCGCCCCCGTCTGGGATGAAGTCAAAATAATAAACAGTGAACCCAAATGGAAAGTGCGAAAACTCAAAGAAACAGCACACATGCTACGACATAACAACCGCCTGAGCAAACCGAGTACAGAACTGAACACAATTTGGGAACCTCTAATCATAAGAGAGAACCTAGAATAACAATTTAGGTTTAACAGTCCCGAAAATTGATACATCATCGTCCTAGTGACACATGGCCGAGGCGACTAAGACGTTGGAACAGACATTGCAAGTTTCCAAGGTGCTGAGTTCAGTGACAGTGAAAACACAATGACAGCAGCAACAACATTAGGAGGTAGCAGCAGGGACGTCCTGAATGGAACGAGAACATGGTAATACAATAAAGGGTTAGGTTCGAAATTCCCAAAAAATAGTTCCCGAGTTCGAGATACACCTGAAGAATGCCGAAGGATGATACGGCCGAAACGTAGTGGAAAAAACACCGAAGATGAAGAAGTGAGTCCGAAAAGCGAAATCCATAATGAAATCACCTCATCCCAGAACTATAGACAATTAAAGACCATTATATATATATAAAAAGACATGGGCGATTTTCTAAGAGAAATTACGTTCCAGATCTTCAATGTTGGAGACGCTAATAACCCTATTATCGTTAAAAATCAACCAAAAATTGATATCTATATATCTATAAAAGTTAAAGTGTATGTATGTGTGTGTCTGTCAGTCTGTGTGTACATTTCCCTACGCAATAACTCTGTCAATTTCCAATCTACAGACCCGAAATTTGATATACAGGATATGGAGATTAAGAACAATCTTTGTAATCAGTTTTCGTCCGGAAATTTGACCTTTGAGAACTCTACCAAATATCTCCACCAATTTTGGATATAAACAATTGAAATTTTAGATATAGGTTCCTTGGACATGGATCTAACGTAATAATATAATTTGAGCCCAAAACAATAAATGTTAAGGGGTCATAATAGGGGTTAAAGTTTAAAAAAGTGACCTCTGCGGTCTCTACTAAATTACTTAGACAATTTCTGGTCTAAACATTTGAAATTTTACATAAAGGGTATTCAGAGAAAGGGCAAGCTTTTTAATCGGTTTGGATCGAAAATTTGAGGTACCTATATATAAATGTATGTATGCTTGCGTGTCTGCCTAAAACTCTCGACAGAAGCGACGGATTTTCACAAGATCAGTATCGTTTGTAAGCTCGGCCTTTCAGACGACAAATATCGAGAAATTGGCAAAAAACATTAACTTCTTTACCTTCAACTGAGCACTTTTCTACAGGGAGGGGTCGCTTTTTTCGCCGATATTGTCGAAAGTCATCCCCTCTTTTCGAATGTCAAGCCTTAATTTAAAACTGCGTCACTTCCAGTTTGGCGGTGATCGTAACAGCAAAGAGGTCACGATTTTTTTTTCATAATTTTCCTCCTTCGCGGTACGGATTCGGGCTTGCCGTCCTACTACCGCTTTTTTTTTTTTTTGCTCAACACTCACCTACAAATATTATACATAAACATGCATACAAACATACATACATATATATGTGCGTGCGTGTATCTGTGGGTGTCTCTGTGTGAATGTGTGTTTCTATGTGTGTGAATGTGTATGGATAGATTTCTGTGTATGTTTACATATGTTTCTATTTGAATAGATATACATTCTCCTGTATATATATAATATTAAATGATATATTGCAATGATCGTTCTTTAAAATGATATATATGAAGTAAACGCATTATATATATATATATATATATATATATATATATATATATATATATATATATATATATATATATTATAACCAAGGAATATATACATATATGTATATATATGTGTGTGTGCGTGTGCGTGTGCGTGTGTGATTGTGTATTAGCTTAATTCGTAAGTGGAAGAGAGAGAGAGAGAGAGAGAGAGAGAGAGAGAGAGAGAGTTCAACTTACTTTTGTCGTCTTATTATATACTAGCAAAATTATCCGTCGGTGACTGGGCTCAAAATCAGCCTACAGAAAATGGACTCTGATTTATGAAAGTATGATAGATTATGAAAAGGAAGAGTTGTAAAGAGATAGCTTCGAATTTGGGGATATCAAAACCAAAGCAAAATATGATGAAAGTACAAATAAAATAGATAAACCCCATAATTTATTATACCATACCTCTTCACACTGAAACACTTATCACAATATTCTATGGATCTATATTAAAAACCCTTGTTAAACTTTGTGACATATTTCAATTCTATTGAGGTCAGGCGCGAACGACCAACGCATAATTTTATTATATAATATTTCTTCAAACTGAAACATAATTATCAAAGTATACTTACGCAGATAGATACAAAAAGTTTTTATTATAGTTTGTGCCTATTTCCATTCTATGGAGCCCAGGCGCGAACGCAGACCCTGAAATTTTATTATACCATCCCTATTTAATTTAAAACATACTTATCAAAGTATTCTTATGCACATCTATATCAAAAACACTTGTAAACGTTATTTTTTTTTTATTTCCATACTTTGTGGACCAGGCGCGAAGGCAGACCCCGCAATTCTAATGAACCACCGTTCTGCCTGTGTCTCGATACATCTTCTATCACTATATATAATCAGTTTTTTTTTAAATAGTCAACCATTTAGGAGCCTATTCATGAACCCACACACACACACACACACACACACACAGAGGCATTCAGCTTTATATTATAGATATGTGTTATATATATATATATATATATATATATATATATATATATATATATATATATATATATTGATTATGATAGCAAGAAAGCAAGTAAGGTCCATAGTTTTGGACAATTCGATTATTAAAAAAAAAACGATTGCTAAGGGTTCAAAATTGAAAAATTCGTCGAATTTAAACCTGTTTGTTTATTTATTTTTAATCTTTTTTTTTTTGTTTTGTTTTACGAATACACGTGCGTGAATGGTTTACCCGAGAGATTCATTACGTAGTAGTTGTGAAAACACCTTTAATAGACGATATGAAAAAAAACCTTTTTTTTTTTTTTCGATTTTAACCCCAAACAAGGCACAGTGCGACTTTGAAGCAGGGGGCTACTATCAGGGACTTAATTAGCGGGGTCATTATGAAGGGAGATGAGTAGAAAGATGTTTGTTGACATTACACTTGAACTTCTGCATATCGTTGCAGTTGGGAAAGCAGAATCCCGGAAGGGAGTTCCAAAGACCCGCAGTTCTGGGGAAGAAACTATTGGAGTAAAAGGCTTTCTTGCTCCTAGGGTCTCTACTGTAAAGGGATGAGACTTAGTAGCTTGTCGGGTTTGACGGGGGTAGTTACGTCGGGGAGGTACAAGTGTTTGCAGTTCGTCAGAGCATTCACCATTGAAGTATTTGTAGAACAGGCAGAGGGATGCAACATCTCGTCGACGGGACAGATGCTGAAACCTAGATTACAGTTCAGGACCTATCAGGTTGGCGACTCTCTTTTGAACCCTGTCCAGGAGCGAGAGACAAGAAGCAGATGCACCAGCCCAAATGTGACAACAGTACTCCATACATGGGCGAATGGTTGCCTTATAGAGGTATAGGATACTGTCAGGCGTAAGTAGTTTTCTAGCACGGTAGAGGGAGCCAACCTTTCTTGCAGCAGCCTTGGCAATGCTCTCAATGTATCTATTCCAGTTCATATTCCCTGTAAACGTTAGGCCGAGGAGTTTAAAAGAAGTACTTTCAGGTAATGTGTTCTTGGCCATTGCTATTGGTGGTAGAGAAGGTTTCTTGTAGTTATTGAAGGAAACAAGCTTAGTCTTATCAGCAGTGAATGTGACCAACCATTTTTGTCCCCATTCCACTACGGATTGGAGGTCATCCTCTAGTGTTTCTGCCATTTCCTTGGATATGTGTTCATTTGTTTTCCCCGCATATCTGTTATAGAGAGCGGTGTCATCGGCAAATATACCCATCTCCGAAACAATTTTATCAGGAAGGTCGTTTATGAATATCAGGAATAATAGAGGTCCAAGGATAGACCCCTGAGGTACTCCCGCATTTATGTCGTATTGTTTGGATGTACGACCGTCGAGGACAACTTTGATGTTTCTATTACTTAAGAAGGATTTAATTACATTATGAATTCTTCCAGTGATTCCATATGATCTAATTTTCCTTAGAAGAACATCGTGACATACCCTGTCAAAAGCCTTAGATATATCGAGGGCCAACGCTCTACCCTCCCCTGTTTTATCCAATGAACGGTATATACGTTCAGAAACTACAGTTAAGATATCTGCTGTTGAACGGGCTTGCCTGAATCCATATTGTTTGTCAGTCAGGAGTTTAGCAGCTGTTAGGTGCTGGACTAGGGCTTGATTAACTAAGGACTCAAATATTTTGGCGAAAAGCGGGAGGAGGCTAATGGGGCGATAATTTAGTGGGTCAGTTCTTTCACCAGAATTCTTGAAGACTGGTACCACAGAGGCGGTTTTCCAGCAGTCGGGAAAACAAGATTCGTTAAGGCATTTATTGTAAAGATTGGACAGAACTGGAGCAACCTCGGCAGAGCATTTTTTTTTAATAGCACAACCGGGATGAGATCTTGTCCACACGCTTTTGAGGTGTCTAGGTTTTTTATAATAGCATGTACCTGAAAAGGGGTGATTTTCAAATCGTCTAGTGAGGCGTCTGTTCGCAGAGAAACATCAGGGAGTGAGTGGTGTACCGAGTTCAGTGTGGAGTTTGAGGCAAACCGACTGGCAAGCATATTAGCCTTGTCAGTTGCCGTGCAAGCAACCTCATGATCGTTCGATAGTGGGGGAATAGTTGACTGTCCATTATTTACTACGCTGTTGTAGATTTTCCAAAAATCCCGGGTTCCTAATTTCTGTGCTTCGATGCGTTTTCTGGTGGTTTCAGAGTAATCTGTCTTAGCTGTGTCTATCACTCTCTTACAATTATTTCTAGCTTCTATAAACTTCTGTTTATTTGAGCGGGACTTATGTCGCGTTGAATCTGCGGAATGCATGCTGCCTTTGACAAATGGCAGCTGCACAAGCAGAAGTAAACCATTGGGGGGAGTGGGGCTTGCTATAGAATTTCCGTGCGGGAACATGTGCTTCAATAGCAGTTTTGAACCATTCAGTGGTCTCATTTGCACACTGTTCCGCTGGAAGGGTAAAGATATTTTGCCATGGGGCATCTCTGATGAGCTCCCTGCTGGCTTCCCAATCAGCCCTTTTGTAATACCTCGTTGTTTTGAGTAGTGGGTCTTCAGTTTTAGGGCGAGAATTTAGGCTGATTTCTACCATTATCACAGCGTGATCAGCATTCCCGAGTGAGCTGTGGGCATTTGTTGTACAGTCATTGGGAACCGTTGTCAGAAAGAGATCTAGAAGTGAGGCATGTTGATCTTGCTGGTCTGGGAAACGTGTCGGAAATGTAACCAACTGAGATAGGGAATGGGATATAGAGAAGCTATGTGTTGCGCTACCAGCTACGTCTGTGTGATTAGAGAATCCTAGCCAGTTACTGTGGTGGACATTGAAGTCACCAAATACATGAATTTGTGCGCTAGTATCGAGGGAGAGTGCAAATCTATGCGGTCTGAGATTTTGTTTATTAGGGTACAGTCTTGGTTTGAGGGAGAGCGGTAGAGAAAATACAAGTAGCTAATATTGTGCTGCATATTTAATCTGAAGCACATAAAGGCCTTGTCCTCTGATTCTACTTTTATTTCTCTAGTCAGGGGGAGGGCGTTACGAATATAGACTCCAAGTCCATGCATATGTCTGTCCGAGTCCTTACGGTAGAGTGGGAGATAACCAGGAATATTAAAGTGGTTAGAGGGAATGGAGGAGTGAAGGTTAGTTTCACTTAATGCTAAGATATCCGGGGTGTTTACAAGGAGAAATGACTCAACATCATCTAAGTTAGTTCTAAGCCCGCGGATATTAGTAAATGCAAGCCTCAAGGGAGGAGGCAGGTTGGTTTTCTTTGAGTTTGGTCCTGGTTTAAACGTAACTTTAGCTTGAGCTGTCATTTCATTTTATTTTATTTAAAAGTTTCAGTTAGGGTTAGTGAGTGAGGGGGTGATGGACAAGTAGTTGTGCAGAATACCAGACATGCAATACAAGTAGACTATCAGCTGTCCTCACCCACAGGATTGAGGCCTCAGGAAAGCCCACCGGGAATGAGTGCAGGGTCCCTTTCCATACGCGACATGGCACTACAAACATCCCGATATTTTTACAACTGTTGATGGAGCAGCCGCTCTAAGCGCTACCAAAGAGTTAGGGCTCCTGTACTATCAGTCGGAAACAGCAGCCAGGAACTGTCAATCCGGTACCCTCAATCCGTTAGGCAAAGCCAGCCCAGTCCAACTGCACCGACATATATGGCACTGAAGCACCCCACTGTGCCCAGTTTAGGGGGATGGGATGTGGCGGGAGTGGGGAGAGGCCGCGTTCATTACCCCAGTCAGGAAACAAGGTCAACCACTGGGTGATTCAGCCGAGTCCCTGTGATAGTACCTCTACGCCTGGCCAATAGGCAAAGAAGGAGTATGAAAGCCGGGCGATAGACAGAGCCTATCTCCTCCTTAAGCAGTTTAGGTTTGCCAACCGGTGATTTGTTTGAGTCACCAGCTCTAGGAAGGTTGTCGTCCAGGACTGAAGAGGCCTCCCTCCCCTAGGTTTAGTTTCAGAGTTTTCCTTCTCCTAGACGAATGACCTGGGAAGACCTACGGGTCCATCAGCTCCGAGGGGGTTCGCCCCGCGCCTGGGTTCTAATCCAGGTATTTCTGCGACCTCGCATGGGTAGTTAATATTTATTGGTCATTTAGGTTAATATCTCCTGAAAAAATCGGGCATTTAGGTTAACTTCTACAGACAATTTTAACTCCTCAAACCTGGTTAAAAAAAGGACATTACTATGCTTCCATTTTCATTTTTACTGGGAGAGGGTATAGGTAAAAATTCGTGCAGTGGAAGCAGCTAAATTTGCTACAGTATTGGATTGAGAGAGACGAGTTAATGTTTGGTTAGATATAGTTTTTTAAGTTTAGGAATGGATGATTAGATATGGTTTAGTAGGTTTAGGATTAGGATAAAGTGTAAGGGTATGATTTACTTGCTATTAGAAATTCTGATTTGGTGCACAAACCGAATATGTAGTAAGACTGAAAGATAAGATATGCTCAGTATAGGTGCAAGAGAACATTTGATATGGAGTACAGTTATACCTGATAGATATAGGTTATTGCATATTCTGTAACTATAGTTAAATATAGATGGATGTTTATCTTACTTGAATCACTGTCTTTATGCTGTGGTTTCGATCTCAGCCCGATTATTTTCTTTTTTTATCTACAAGAATTGAAGTGTTTAGAAAAAAACATAATACTCCTATGCACATATCTCAGTTGCTGTATGAATTAAAAAATTAATATGTATACACTTAATTCAATCTTCACCTTTAACAAGGCACAGTGCCACTTTTAAGTAGGGTGCTACTATCTGGGACATAAGTTTTAGGGACATTATGAATGGAGGTGGGCAGCAAGATGTCTGTTCACATTACACTTGAACTTCTGTATGTCAGTACAGTTGGGAAAGCAGGCGCCCGGATGCGAGTTCCAAAGTCTAGAAGCTCTGGGGAAGAAACCATTGGGGAAGAAGGCTTTCTTACTCTTGGCGATCTCTACTGTGTAGGGTGGGATTTAGCTGCTTGTCGAGTTTGTCGAGGGTATTTAAGTACAGAGAGTGCAAGTGCTTTTAGTTCGTCAGAGCATTCACCATTAAAATACTTTTGGTAGAGGCAAAGAGATGCAACATATTGTCGATGGGACAGAGGCTGAAGCTTACATGACATTTCAGGACCTATGAGGTTGGCAACTTTCTTTTAAACCCTGTTCAGGAGCGAGAGATTGGTAGCAGATGCATGAGCCCAAATACATGGGCGAATGATAGCCTTATAGAGGTACAGGATACTTTCAGGCGTAAGTAGTTTCATGCACAGTAGATAGAGAGCCCACCTTCTTCGCAGCGACCTTGGCAATACTCTCAATGTATCTGTTCCAACTCATGTTTACTGTGAACGTTAGTCCGAAGAGTTTAAAAAAAGTACTTTCAGGTAATGTGCTTTTGGCCATTTCTATTGGTGGTTGAGAAAGTTTCTTGTAATTATTGAAGGAAACAAGCTTAGCCTTGGCAGCATTGAATGTGATCATCCATTTTTGTCCTTATTCCACTAAAATTGAAGGTATTCTTCTAGTGTTTCTACCATTTCCTTAGATATGTGTTCATTTGTTTTCCCTTCGTTCCTGTTATAGAGCGTGGTGGCATCAGTAAATATACCCAACTCAGACAAAACTTTATTTGGGAGGTCATTTATGAATATAAGAAGTAATAAAGATCCAAGGATAGACTCCTGAAGTACTCCCGCATTTATATCATATTGTCTAGATGTACGAGCGTCGAGGACAACATGTATTCTTCTCCTACTTAAGAAGGATTTAATTCCCTTATGTATTCTTCTAGTGATACAATATGATCTGATTTTCCTGAAACGACCATCATGCCATCCCCTGTCAAAAGCTTAAGATATATATATATATATATATATATATATATATATATATATATATATATATATATATATGGCTAATGCTCTAGCTTTCCTTTCTTTGTCTAGTGAACGGTATATACGCTCAGAGACTAAAGTGGAACGGCACATTGATTGTCGGCCAGAAGTTTAGTAAATGTAAGGTGATGGACAAGAGCTTGATTAATCATGGACTCCAATATTTTGGCGGAAAGCGGGAGGAGGCGAATGGGGAGATAATTTAATGGGTCATATTTATGCATATTTTACAACTGGGCAAAGCCAGGTAACTCTTCTAGTACATATGTAAAAGTGAGTATGTGCGTGTAATGTTACTTTTTAACTAATATAATCAATGAATTTTTTATCTACTGACTTGAAATCTGATATATAGGATATTCGGAGTGTGGGGTACTTTGCAATCAATTTTCATCTGAAAGCAAGCGTTACCAAGGGGTCAAAATTCAAAAATTGTTACAAGGGAGTAATTATATTATTATCTGCGTCAACTGTTTCACGAATGCATATGCACAGCCTGTAAACATGACAGCTTCTTTGTGTTAAGAATGAGTTGGTTCAAAACACTTTGTAAAGATCGTGTGAAGCTGCTCTAATTGTTATTGTACTTGACTTACTGTCTTTAGGTTTTGGTTTGAACTTCAGTTCGAGTTTTTTTTTTTACTTACAAGAAGTGAGCTCTTTAGAAAAGACATAATACTTGCATGTCTCAGTTTCTGTATTAATTAAAATATCTATGCGTATTTTACGGACTTTTTTATATTTATATATGTATATATAGAGAGAGCAGAGTTTGTACGCAAAGTCGGTTTTTAATATGGGAGGAAACCAGCTCCCCAAAAGAGGCACTCTGGTGAGTAACAAAAATAAAAAATAAATCAGGCATAAAGGATCTCTCCTCCATTAACCGAGATCAAAAAGTGCAGTTCAGCATCAGAACAGATACTACACTCCGATCCTGGCCCGAAGGCCAAGAAAGAAGAAAGCCAACCTTTTTTTCTATATATTTAATAAGAAATTACAACTTTGTTATATATGGGTCGTGGAATTGCATTCACTTGCAAAAGATTCAGCTAATTTGTATATTCCTTTAAACATTCATTTTAATTAATTCCCTATTACTTTTTCGGTTTTCATATGGGATGATAATCTTGTGTAACCAATTACGTGTAATTCTATTCATGCAGATATCCTACGTGATGTATACTTGCGTAATATTGCGTAAAAGGTTATAGTAAACACAAAACTGTTTTCATATATATTTCTGTATACGTATATAGTTTAAAAACATTTGCCTGGTCTACAGAAAAAACTTAATATATAAGGTATTGAACCCATGAGAAAGTTCATATTTGGGCATTAGCTAAGAAAAACCAGGGCAAAAGTGTGAAAATTAAGAAAAAAAATGAAATTTACCAGGTGAAGGTCGAACAACGACATTCCGAATATGTATGCATAACGTAGTAGCTATTGGTTCATGTGTAAATTTTTAGCCTTGCAGCAAACATGTCTTCATTGCTCAGTCATTAACAGCTGAAGATAAAATAAGCTAGACGTTCTGGTTCCGATTCTCGGTGATGGCGCACGAGTCATCTTTTAAAGAAATCTCTATATCATTACAATCTATTGTGTCCAATAAAATTTAATAATAAATACGCAATTTGCATTAATCAAAATATCATATCTAAGCATATTTTACGACCGGGCAATGCCGTCCGTCTACTTAGTATACATATATATATATATATATATATATATATATATATATATATATATATATTTAATTTTCAACATCCAGAAGAGAAGTACTTTATCCCCTCCGCTATACGTTCTTCTTTTTATACGGTGGTCACCACTTATCAAGGCCCGGAAGCCACTCAGGGATAAGGGTTATTGCAAGTACATTACGTTAGTGTGGAGATTTGATGAAGTGTTTACTTAAGGGGGCGGTTCATTAGGAATTTGACTTGATGACATCAATGTTGTAGTCAGGTAGGAAGCAGAAAGACGGAACAGAGTTCCACAAGCGTGCAGTTCTAAGAAAGAAACTTTGTTCATGGAATCCACGTTTTGATTTAGGCACAGATAAAGAGTGGAGGAAATTTTTCACAGTGGATTCAGCTAGACGGGTGTTTTTCGTGAAAGATTGGCGAGGGGGGGGGACCAGAGTAGGAGTTCAGACGAGCACCTGCCATGGAAATAACGATAAAACACGGATAGGCTCACAACGTCTCTTCTGTGGGAGAGAGGTTGCAGGGTTGAGAAAAGGGCATCCCCACTAAGCCACGAAGTCTATTTTGTACTCTGTCAAGGCAGGATAGGCTGTTTTTAGCAGCTCCTGCCCAGATATGGCAACAGTATTCCATCCTTGAACGTACTTGGCTTTTATATAGAGATAGTTCTTTCGCAAGGTTCACTCCTCAGTGCGTGCAAAACTAAAACATTACAAAACTCAGTAACCTTTTAACTTCGATAGATTCTAATGATTTGATAGCAAAATAGAAATATTTATGAATATAAATGTGTCAAAATATAATTCAATTTGTCGTGTTTTCCATTCTCTTGTGTAGTAGCGCCGCTTTAATTCTTTTTTGATTTTTTGATTTGGAAAAAAACTTTATTCTATTTATAATATATGTTGCTATGATGAA
>NC_136491.1:153645436-153690436 GCF_053919585.1 Euprymna scolopes
TATAGTTCGGAATGTGATTTTAACACATTGCAAATTAGAAACACAATATAATGCCAAGGAGGAGAAAAACAACTATTTCTATCTTTACGAAGGCGCTATGAACACTGAAAAATAGATTTATAAAAAAAATAATATTTGTTTAATTTTTAAAATAAAATCTGCATTAAATTGTGTTATTATACCTCTCAACCCACCCCTCCTTGAGTAGAGCACTGTGGTCATTTATCTCATCCGCTGCTTCGTTGGCTTTTATGCCAGGCTTGCATTTTGTTTGTAAATAAACAAGCAGCTCGAACACTGTAAAAGCAGTGGGCGAATGTGTATTTTAATAATCATTTGATGAGGTCTTTGAGAGCACCGATCCTATGGGCAGGAGGTTTGAACTGCCGACTGTTAACTCGACTGTTGTAAGTTCAATCTGTGGGTAGGGAAAGATGCTGTTCTCACCGCACTGATGAACTGTTATACTGAAAAAGTACCGTATATATATATATATATATATATATATATATATATATATATATATATATATATTAGTGTTGGGACGACTAATCGAGATCGGAAAACGGAAAAATCAGAGCTTTTAGGGATATCAGAGTCGTAAAAATTATGCTTTTTTTTCTGGTGCCAAAAACGATTCCTTTAAATGTTCTTTAATTTGGGGGGGGGGATTTTTTTTAAACACAAACTTCCATTGTTGGTATTAATAATAAAACAATGAATATTTATTGATTTTGAACTACCAGTAAAAATAAAATCTTTAGATTACCTCCACTGATTAATTTTTTACGTTTGAAAAAATATCTGAACACTGACCATGTATTTTAGGGTAATCGGGAAAAAGTAAAACCTTTATAGTTAAATATTTAGCCATGTATAAAGAATTGGAATCGGTAATTGTATCGGAATCAGGAAAATATTGAAATCGTCCTGTCATTAGTATATATATATATATATATATATATATATATATATATATATATATATATTCTCTCTCCCTATATAGCTGCCTATATCTATCTTTCTATCTACTCCTCTCTATGTTTATTTCTATTTCTACAATTTATCCCCTAATCCCTCTCCTGTCTCTTATTGTCACTTTATCTCTTTTTTACCTCTTTCTTACGGAAAAGAGCGAAATGTGTTGGAAGAGACAGAATCGAAAAGACCCGGATGTCGACATCCGGGTTCGTGCGAACGGTTGACAAAGGCGATTTAGCATCACTTTTCCCTGTTGCCAGCAATGAACAAGCAATGGCCTTAAGAAGAGAATAAAATGCATTCAATACGAGGCCGTTGTCATTGTCACTTCCGCTATTACAGAATGAGACAAAAGAGATGCACCGGAAAGACACTGTCTTCAAGGGAACGCACGAGATGTTGGAGGGCGATGCTATCCATTACTTTATTTCCATTGGTGGCGTGGATTGTGGGTCTTGAAATTTGAATGGCACGGCCCATCACATAAAACATGCCATTTATAATTCGAACGTTGTAAGAAGCTATAACAATTTTTTCATCAAACGAATAGATAAAAATGTGGTCGATTGTTTTAATAAATAGATGTTTTACATTTGGTGCATTTGTTTGACTGTGTTGCTTTGAGAATGTTTTATAATAACCTTATCGACAACCGACTGTCATAAGAAATAACAAACTATCTTAAAATTCCTTGCTTAAAATGCGCATGCAACATGAATTTGAACAAATAAATTGAAAGCATTGCTAAGGCTGCTGCAAAACAGTTGGGCAACATTTTCCGTGCTAGAAAACTACTTACACAAGAAAATATCCTATATATTAACAAAGCCACTGTTCGCCGATACATAGAAGATTGTTGGCAAGTCTAGGTTGGTGAACTTTTAGACAGGGTTTAAAAGAAAATCTAAAATCTAAAAGCGCTGCACCATCGACCAAGCACCTATCGCCGCAATGTTGCAAAACTGGTGGGAACCAAGGGACGACTCAGCTACTTTGGAGAACGGATTGAGCATTCTCGCGTTCTTTATTACTCTTTTACAGTGGTTTCTCGCAGTCCTGAAAGCGGATTTAGACTCAGCCCATGTTGGAAGTAATGGAAATAGTGATTTTTGTACGCAATGACAGCAGCACATTATAGAGGGAACCACGGCTGGCTTTTAGTTTTTTTTGTATGAAGCGGTCTATACCTACAATTAACCATTTCGTCAGGTCTGATACTATAGAGAACACATTTTTTTTTAAACATGATATGCAAAAGTAGGTCTCATATAAATGCATGTAAGCTATCTCAGTCAGCCATAGAGTATCGATATACTGTACAATGGAGTGGTGCGTCTGAGGATATTACATTTCGTTTTTATCTTAACTGATACAATCGAGTAGTCGAAAGATCCCAGTGTAGACAGAACGGAAGATGGACATAGCCTAAGGCAAGTTGTGAGAAAAAGGTATAGGAGACTTGCATACTTACCGTCAGTGTCGTGCACACAGATGGGTTTGTGACCAATCTGTGTGATGTCATAAGCAATGAAGAAATCGTAACAGAACCTTCACTCATCAGTCTTGTTTGAATGGGCTAAATATTCGACACTGTGAACATTGAAGTTGCTACAAACGTGAAACATGGCCGAAGGATGAGCAAGCATGATGTGGTCAATTTTGTCAGATATGCCTTTAAATATAGCAACTCCGCAGTTGTGGAGGTGATAAAGAGCAAATATAAACGCAGTGGTGTGAGCAAGTGCAACCCAGGAGCACATGTAGGGTAATTTAGGGGTTTCTCTAGAGATGTCCCTATCACATTAAAAACCATCTTTAATGTAGACACATATTCCATGCCCATGGCGATCTTGGGGATCAGATTTGGATTGTAAATTAGAGTATCCTTTAATGACAAGCTCATCTAGGGAAATAGTCTGTCCAGTGCCAGTTACGCTTAGGAATAATAGGTTTGGTTTGATCTCCTGTAATTGGGTTTCAACTTCTGGAATGTTGGAACGTATGTTCCTTATGTTGGAGAAAGACATGGTAGTGGGGTTCTACGTTAGAAGTTGGAGATATTGATTTAATTATGTATTTTTCCTGGAGACTTTTCATGGTGGAGTTTTGGAATTTGAAGAGTAGGTCGACAAATTTCGTTATAGTAGGACACAGAAAGAAAGTAAGAAAGAAAAAGAAAGGAACAAATATTTGCGTAGCCCATGATATAGTAAAGCCATAACAAACAACTTTGCATCTGCTGATCGAACAGCCTTCTTAGTGGTTATTCGAAGGTTCGGGTACATGACTATCAGGCGGATAACGTCAGCCCTCTTAAAAATATTGACTCTAGCATCCTTATTAGTGACATAGCTACAAGTATAGACAGAGAAACAATTTTTTTTTTACATCTCAGGCGACTGCTAACGCAATAATACTGCCGACCTGGAATGACATTTTTCTTCTCCCTTTATGAAAAAAATTACTCATTCTAAATGAGAAGTGAAGGACAAATATAGCGAACGTGAGTTAAAGGAGCTGCCGATAACGTATCCGCAGTGCACTGTCTACTCTCTATGCATTGTCTATCTTCCATAATTTTTACAAATATTTTAATTGAATGTGCTCTTCTACTTTAATACTTTTTCATTTTGGCTGCTGGATTTTGGAATGCCCTCCTTGTTTCCATCTCCCCTGACTGTACAAACCTGCAGAAGTTTAAATGTAATGTGAACAGATATCTTGCCGCTCAACTCCACAGAGTCTACTGTTACACATGACCCCAAATAATCGATCTTTCTACTATAAGTTGTAATATGCCTTGTTTGAAGTGAAAAATGTAAAAAAATAGCAATAAAAAAGAGTATGTTGACTAGTACAGGGTGGAATGATTAAAAGTATCGCACAAAAGAAAACAACTGTTACATGATAAGGTCTGTCCCCCTTTCATGTAAGTATAAAAATAGAGAGATTTAGTTAAAATGAAAATGAAATAGAATAGACGAAATTCGAACCTCGTAAATTAGGTTTAATAATAGATTACGGGAGAGAATATGAAAATGGAATGTAAAACAAACCATTGTTTAGCTTGGAAATAAAGACACAGAGTAATAAAATAATAATAATAATGAAACCTATATGTAACGCAACCCTACAGTTTTATTTTAAAACTTTCATTGAAAAAATCAATTCATGTAACTTGACTATGTAGTAGAGCTGATATCTATTCAATGTAGCCACATTCAGCCTCAACTACTGCCTTGATACGGGTCTGGAACTCGGAGAATGCCTTTTCCATCAGCGTCGAATTCGGCGACTACTCGGCGACTACTCAGTGAGTGGCGGCGATCAAGCTGGTTTTGGTGTTGTTAGAGGTCATGTTGGTGATGTTTCCGACGTATGACCAAACAAAGTAGTTCAGCGGGTTCAAATCGGGGGAAGGAGATTTATTTTATGGACAGTTTTAGGATGTGAGTGAGCTTAGTGACGTTTTACAATAGTTATCGACAGTTGACAGACAGTCATGAGATTGAAAAACTTTTTAAAAGTTTAAGGTGAGGAATAGTCTAAGATAAGTTGAAACTAAAGAAAAATCGGAAAATGAATTTAGCATTTAGAGGATCGTTTCCTGCGGAGGATAGCTGGTTTGCGAAGAGATTAGCAGCACGAGAAGCAGTAGCCGAAAAAGACGCATATGCGAATTAGAAATTGGGCAGAAAAAGAAAAGGAAAAGGAAAAAAGGAGAAAAATGCACCACATGGTAGGGAAAAACAAAGTCGACGCCGAAGCAGATGAACGTGAAAGGCGAAGATAAGAATAGACCGGCTGTGCCAAGCATGCGGTCGGAAGAAAGAGAGACGCGTGCCAGGCTAAAAGAAATATGTGGCAGCGAATCTTTTTAAGTAGTGCCGAAGGTAACGGTAATAAAAACGTTTTATTAAAAAAAGAAAAAATGCCGACCCGTATTTTATTTTATTTTGTTTTTATGAATTACTGAAGTAAAGTGTAACGGCAACGCTAGAAAATGCGCCAGAGTTTTTGTTTTCTGTATTTTCTTTTGTGCTGTATATTTTTTATATATTTGTGAACACGGCCTTTCCTCTTAGGCAGTCTCCAACGTGAGAGACGACGACCCGGCAAGAAGAAATCATAAAGAAGAAATCTACGGTACATAATTTTAGGATCTACGACGGTTGCGAAGCTGAGGAGGTACATATGTTGGCATTGATGTATTGGAATGATTAATATTTCATTGAATGGCAATATTAATTCATCTCAGATCTAAGCAAAAATTATATCAAGCAACAACCAATATTAAAAACGATAAAAAAACGATTGCAAATATATTTCTTGTTTATTCACACCACAAAACAATTAAATATTTGAGATACTAAGAAACCCAATATTTTATCGACCTCCTGTTAATAAAGTTATCTCGCTAGAAAAAAAAAGTTTTATTATTTTTCATCCAAAACAAGACATATTGCCACTTGGACTAAATGGGTTACTAGTTAGGAGCATGTTTTAAAAGAAGAGTGAGTCAGTTTTAACAGCGAAATATCCGTCCACGTTACAAATAACCCCTTGCAAATAAGTAGTCAGGGAAGCAGGAAATACGAGGAAATTCTAAAGTCTACCAGGATGATAGAATAAAGCATTAGAGTCTATTTTTTCCGGGCTACTATGGATTTCTACAGAAAAATAAGTTTAGAACTTTGTTGTTTATTGTTTTAGTTAGTAGTCTGCACGTCGAGGGGACACACTTGCTATGAGTTGTAAAATGTGCCGAGAGATGCAATGTTGTGCGATGGGACACGGGTTATATATTTATTTATTTATTTATAATGCAGGGTCTTATTAGGTTGGAGATATTTTTGGACCCTGGCTAAGAGGGACGACTAGTGCTAGATACACCAGCACATATGTGGTTACAATACTCCATGCATGAGCAAAGTGTGGCTTAGTTAAGATATAGGATGATTTCGGTAATTTTCTAATACATTAAAGGGAGCACAACTTAGAGTAAAACTGATCTTACTTAATGCATGAGATATACAACACCGTTTTACATAAATGTTAATACATTTCTTTGCCTCCCTTTACATACTACATCAACCAGCGATTAATGCACTGTAGTTGCGAACAGATACTGTTGTGTGGGGTTAACCAGTCGACAAAAATATCGCAAATGATAGAGTGTGGAGTCTGTGATCGGATGATTCGAATAACAGATTCTTTTCACCCATCATATTTACTTTTTGATATTTTCCTTAGTACGTAATCCTTCATTTGTCCGTCTGTATACGCGTCTCTCTTTCCTACGTCTTTGTCTCTCTCTCTCTCTCTCCCAATCTTTCTTCCTCCATGTTCCTGCGTTACGTTCACCTCAATTTCAGGAAGTACATCACTCTTAGGCCTCCTCTCTGTTTTCATCGGCAACTGAGCGGCTGTCACGCAACATTTAACTTATGACTTACTTATATAGATATGTAAACACGTCAGAGTACTAAGGGAAGACATATTTAGTTACGAGACATTTCCTTGCTACGCGCATTGACTATTCTGCATGAGGGGCTAAGCAGAAAAGAGAAAGAAAGAGTGGCTACTTAAAATGATATATCTATACTCCTATTTATTTATCTATTTATTTTTGTATATTAATATTAATGTTAAAGGCCTTCTTCTTTTTATTTAAAAAGAAAATACAATGATATATATGGGTCGTAGAATTGCATTAATCTGCAAAAGTTTTAGCTAATTTGCATATTCTTTTAAATAATCATTTTAATTAATTTCCTATTAGTTTTTTTTCGGTTTACTTATGGGATGAACATTTTTAGTAAACTATTGTGTGTAATTATATTCATGCAGATATTCTACATGATTTATACTTGCGAATATTTGCGTAAAATGCTTAGAGTAAACACAAAACTCTTTCTATATATATTTATGTATGCATATACATATCTGTTTAAAAAATGTTGCCTACCAAACTCCTCTGTCAGTTTTTGGTCTACAAACATGAAACTGAATATATGCGAAATTTTATATTTGGGTTTTAGCTTGGGGAAATCCCCGCAAAAATGTGAAAATTAAAAAATGAAATTGCCAGGTCAAGGTTGAACGACGGCATTAAGAACATGCAAGCGTAACATAATAGCTATTGGTTCATGTTTTAATTTTTAGCCTTGCATGTCTTCATAGGTCAGGCATTAACGTCAAAGCGAAAAGTAAATCGTAATATACACATTCTGGTTTCGATTCTTGTTGTTGGCGTATGAATCATTGTATAAAACTTTTTAAATCATCACCATATATTGGGTCCAATATAAAATAATAAGTGCGAAATCTTCATTAATCAAAGTACCATATTTAAGCGTATTTTACGATCTGGCAATGCCGGAAGGTCTGCTAGTATATATATATATATATATATATATATATATATATATATATATATATATATATATATATATATATATATATATTAGCACCGTGGTAGAGGGCACCTATTTATATAGTAAAATATATATATATATATATATATATATATATATATATATATATATATATATATTGGGGAGAGTGGGGCTTGCTATAAAATTTCCGCATGGGAACATGTGCTTCAATTGCTGTTTTGAACCATTCAGTGGTCTCATTTGCGCACTGTTCAGCAGGAAGAGAAAAAATAATAAGATCTATGATGGCTTCCCAATCAGCCTTTTTATAATATCTCGTTGTTTTGAGCACTGGCTCTTCAGTTTTGGGTCTAGAATTCAACCATTATCACTGCATGATCAGCGTTTCCCAGTGGGCTGTCAGCATTTGTTGTACAATCCTCTGGAACTGTAGTCAGAAACATATCTAGAAGTGATGCTTGTTGTTCTTTCTGGTCAGGGAAACAAGTTGGAAACGTAACCATTTGTGATAGGGAGTGAGATATAGCAAAACTATGTGTTGTGCTGCCCGCTGCATCTGTGTGAGTAGATAATCCAAGCCAGTTTTTGTGGTGAACTTAAAGTCACCAAATACATGGACTTGTGCGCTAGTTTCGAGGGGGAGTGTTGTGTCTATACTGTTAGAGACTTTGTTTATTATGGTGCAGTCCTGGGTCGACGGAGAGCGGTAGAGAAAACTAAAGATGATTATCCCATTAAAAAACCGCTGCAACTAATAGGGAATTAATTGAAATGAATGTTTAAAAGAATATGCAGATCAGCTAGATCGTTTGCTAGTGAATGGAATTCCACAACCACGATATAAGAAAATTGCATTTTCTTTTTAAATAAATAGAAAAGAGGGGTTTTAATATAAATATCAATACCCACAAAAGAAAAACGAATTTATAGGAGTATAGATAGATAGATAGATAGATAGATAGATAGATAATTGTATTTTGTGTCCGATGACAAGTCATTTTCTTTTTACAAGTCGCCACTTATCGAGGCCCAGAGGCCATTCGAGGATAAGGGTAAAGCGTGTACAGTAGTCAAAGTAAACATGTCGTAGTAATCGTTAGTAGTGTAATTTTGGTAAAATATATTACTTAAGGAGATAACTCATGAAGAATTTGTTCACGTTGGACTTGAAGACAACCATATGTTATCAACTAGAAAGCAGAGAAAAAAAAAACAGAGTTCCACAGGCGTCCAGTTCTAAGAATTAAGCTTTGTACATGTTTTGGTTTAGGCACAGATAAAGGTTTAGGCACGGATAAAGAGTAGGGTAAATTATATATAGTCGTTTCATCTAGATCAGTGTTTTTCGTGTAATCTGGACAGAAGTGGCCAAAGATTGGAGCTCAGGCAGGCGCCTGCCATGAAAATAACGATATAGTAAATAGAAACTCGCAACGTTTCTTCTGTCGAACAGCAGTTGCAGGAAAGAGAAAAGGTCATTTTCTACTAGACTACAAAGTCTATTTTGAACTCTGTCAATGCAGGAAAACGTGCTTCTAGAAGCTCCTGCCCAGATGTGGCAACGGCACTCCATCTTCGGACGTATTAGCTCTTATATGGGTAGATAATTGCATCAGTAGTGAGATATCTACTGGAGCGGTAGAACGACCCCACTACTTTTCTAGCAGTCTTGGCAACGGATTTTCTGTACGTGTGCCATCTCAGATCAAGTAGAAGCCAGACCTAGTAGCTTGTGGAGCCTCCCTAAGACGTGAGCCATTCATTTCGATTGATAATTATAAAAACTTGGTTTTAGATGCATTAAAATTAACCAGCTACCTCGTTCCTCATTGTACTACGTGATCAAGATTAGGGTAGAGAGTATTAGAGAACTTGGTTGTTTACAGCCTTTGAAGTGTTTCCATAGATGGTAGTTTGGTCAGCATAAATGTCTACCAATGATCTTAAGATGTGATTTAGGAAAGCATTTATATATTTAGGAAGAAACTTGGACCCTGGATAGACCGCCTGAGGGACTGCAACAGTAATAGTGTGAGCTTCTGATTTCTGCTCATCAATCACTACTCATATGAATTTATCCAAGAAGAAATGATTTAATAATTGAAAACACATTTCCAGCTATGGTGTAGCTGGAAATGTTTGGAGTATTATTTAACTAAATAATGTTTAAACTTGTCTAAATAAGAAACGATTGAAATAATGAAGAAATACATCTTATGACAAGTCTGTTATGATGTATTGTTGTTTTGGTTATTGCGAATTTATTATATATATATATATATATATATATATATATATATATATATATATATATATATATATATATAATATATATATATATATATATATAGGTGCTGAGTTCAATCCTGAACGAAGGCAGTGAAAAAGTAACATTCAAAACAGAGAATCAGCAACTATGTCCCAAAGCCTAGCTGGAGTCCGAACACGGTACCCCCGTAAAAATAATAAAGGGTTGGGTTCGAGACTCCTAACAAACGGTTCGATACAAAACACCTGACGAAGGCCAGAGGGCAAAACGGCCGAAACGTTGTGACAATAACAAACAAGATGAAGAAGTCAGCCCGACAATATCAATCAATGAAAACACCTCATCTCAAAAAAAAAAAAACTACAGACAATTACTATATATATATATATATATATATATATATATATATATATATATATATATATATATATATATATATATTAGTGGTAAGGTATTTGAGGGCACTTATATTTTGTACTTTAAATTGGAAACGTATTTTGTTTTGCTTTCAGGAGATCCCAGATACTGCTATAACTAATGAAAGAAAGAAAAACACGCTGTAATATTTTCTATAAATGTAATTCAGAAATTACAAGATCACTAAAAAGTCGCCTGTGATGGTTTTCGATGTTATTAACTGTGAAGGGTACATCATGCACACTCATTTTTGTCCACAGGGCCTTATAGTAGATCTGTCAAGCAATTGTTAAGCCTTTGAAATGCAACACAGCTAATAGAAGGGTCCATGTCTTCCAACAGGATTCGGCACCATCTCCTAAGCTCCTTTCTTAGAACTGCACGCCAGTGGAACTCTCTGCCGCTAGCCTGTTTCCCACCTGAATACAACTTGGACGTCAACAAATCCAACATAAACAAACTCCTGACAAACCGCTCCCTTAAGTAATGCACTCTATCAAAACCCCTAATACTAATGATTACTACAATACTATCTCATTGATTACTGTACACGCAATAACCCTTATCCCTGAGTGGCCTTCAGGCCTTGATAAGTGGTGACCCCCATGTAAAAAAAAAAAAAAAAAAACTCTCAAAACCCAGAGTAGGATTACCGAAGATCTTAATGATCACGTCATACTAAAGTAATAGCCTCCTACCTTACCAGACGATTATCACGTGTAGGATGTCGTTTTACAGAGAATTTTCAAGCATCTTCGTAACACCTATCAGATGTAAGCAGGAGTTTGAGCACTGGAGGAAATAAATAAAGATCACCTGATTTAAGCTTGCAATTGCTTTCGAACTTGAACTGAGTCGATGATAATAGCCGAACCATGACATATACAAAATAAACGTAGATAAGTAATATATTTATTTGTTTTGTTAAAGGAAATTGTATATTTTAACGATTTAAGAGTTTTCTTTCCTCTTTTTCTAAAAATGTCTAAGCTGTCCTCAGATAGCTTACGCAACATGTGTAGGTGTGTACACTTTTTTACTCTTTGTGTATACCAATACTTTTAATATGAGAAGTTCAATGTTTTTAAGATATGACAACAAAACATAAATAAATATTAATTTTGCAAACTTCTGTGGCTTATTAATCTTACAAACAAAAAAAAAAATACAAATCTGTTTCAATCGGGGAACGAATATTTTTATGTGCATGTTTAATATTTATTTACGTGGACTAATTAGAAAACTATTAAAGATAAGATGGCCACCCACTTAATAGGGGCCGATTTCAGGTATTTTAGTTCCTCCTAAATTTTATCTATTACATCGCTATGCACTTGTCTATTAGTTTCTGTGTTTTGTTTCTGATGGGTCCACAGAAGAAAATATCTATGCGTTGACATACAAATATTGTTTTTTTTTCTTTTTGTTTGCTTTATCCAGTAGAAATATTATCGACATTGTCTAGCGTAGTCAACTAAACGTGTAATCCTTTCGCATGCACAAATATACATTTATATTTTTAACAAAGTTATTTTACAGGTTTGGATTTCGAGTCGAGCTGAAATATATAGTAATATTTTTCTTCTACTTTTGCAATCACTATTATATATTGAACACAATATAATATTCCATAGAGTATTGTATTTGCTCCATACGACATAATCGCGTTGACATACCGGTTCTCGTCAGATCACCAAAGTTAAGCAACGTTGAGCCTGATTAGTATCAGATGGGTGACCATTTGAGAACTCTAGGTGCTTTATGTGCTCTCCGCTTATCTCGGCATTTGTTTCCAGTCGTCCTGTACTTCACTTGCCACTGGTATTTAACAATGTCGTCTCAGGAGATGTGTGGTTTGTAAATGCGCATCTCCTGCCACAAAAATTTTGTGCGCAGGCAATCATTCATGGGTATCCATAGTCTGTCCAAGACTGAAGGGGCCTGATTTTTTTTTTTTTTGCTCCATGATAATAAATACGAAATCTGAATAAATTAAAATATCATATTTAACCATATTTTAAGACTTGACCCCAATGGGCAGCCACTACTATATATTAGGTATTGGCTTTGTACTAATAAATTTGGAATATGCATGAATAAAAATATCATACGGAAGCGTATTTTACGACCGGGAAACTATGTGTTGCCTACTAGTATATATATATATATATATATATATATATATATATATATATATATATATATATGCATATATATATGTATATATATATATAGGAAATCGACGTATATATATATATATATATATATATATATATATATATATAGGAAATCGATGTATATATATATATGTGTGTATGTATGTATATATATATATATAGGAAATCGACGTATATATATATATATATAGGAAATCGATGTATATATATATATATATATATATATATATATATATACGTCGATTTCCTGCATCTCAATAGCATCCTACTTCCAAGCATTTTGACTTAGAACTGAAATGTCCGCCATATTGGATAGAGCAGTAATTGAAGAATAAGGGATGGGAAAGGGAAGATGCGGTTACCTGCTAATTAGGCGAAGTTGTGGCAGTTATCACCTGGACGGATTACGTGTAGGAGATAAAGGGAAAAAGAAAGATAAAAAGATGGGAGTGATTATCGAAGATTTTTTATCATCATAGAAGAAAGGCAGAAACAGAAATGGCACAGAAACGGGAAATGGGGATAGGGTTGAATTGAACAGGTAAAAAGAAGAAATAAAATCATGCAAGAAAACACGAATTTTATTTGAAAAAAAGTATGTGATGCATATATATATATATATATAGAGAGAGAGAGAGAGAGAGAGGGGGGGTAAGAGATAGATAGATAAATTGCAAGCTAGCTAGCTACATAGATAGATTGACAGACAGACGAACGGACAAGTAGATAGTTAGAGAAGGAAAGAGAGGGGAAGACACAAGGGGATTTATTGATATGAAGAAAGTATAGATTTATTGATCGATAGAGAAGATAGCGAAATATAGGGAGATAGAAAGAGAGAGAGAGAGAGAGAGAGAGAGAGGAAAACAGAAACAAATAAAAATAATAGAATGAGAGAGAGAGAGAGGGGGGGAACAGAGAAAGAAAGAGAGAGGCCAAGGGGCAAATATATCTTATTTAAATTTCTTTTAATTTTATAATATTTTAATATTGTTTATATTACACATGGCTTAAAATATACAACAATTGAATAAATCATCAGAGTTTTGATTTGAAAATATCTATTGGTATAATTGTTTACTCTATTTAAAAACACTTTTTTTACTTGATGAATTAATAAATCAATTATATTTGTGCACAAACTAAGGAGAATAGGAATAAACCGTGGGTTTATTTTTGAAAACCTCGTAATTCTCGCTTCAATCATTTTGTCTTAAGTCCTCACATTTCATGATAAATATTTCTGACCAGGGGAGGTAAGTTACTCTTTTTCTGGGTCAGAATCTATCTATCCTACACTTGTTGGTGATTAGTTTTTACATTAAAGTAATATTTTAAAGCCTCTTATATCAACTAGCTTCATGCATTGTCTCGAGCGATTTTCTCGAATTAAATTAACGACATAACAAATCCAAATCTAATCTGTTTGCCTCAAATAGTTTTCATCTCTTTCACTATTTCTGCCGAAGCAAACAACCGAATGAAAAATCCGAACTGCAGGAGAATATGTTTTTTTAGATACTTTCCAATGTAAATATACTTCCCGGAATCTTGGCGAAGTAGCACCTTTGTTTTTCCTTATTCATGACCGTTTTTTTGTCGTTTTCTACCTTGAAACGCACAAATAATAACATCCCATATTCTTTTTTTTTTTTTTTTTTTTACATGGAGGTCACCACTTATCAAGGCCCAGAAGCCACTCGGAGGTAAGGGTTATTGTGTGTACAGTAATCAATGGGATAGCATCGTAGTAATACTTAGTATTGGGGATTTGATAAAGTGTCATTACTTAAGGGGTCGGTTCATCAGGAATTTGTTTGTGTTGGACTTGAAGACATCCAAGTTGAAGTCGGGAGAGAAACAGACAAGCGGCAGAGAGTTCCACAGGCGTGCAGTTCTAAGAAAGAAGTTTTGTTCATGGAATCGAAGTTTTGATCTAGGCACAGATAAAGAGTGGGGAAAATTATTGACAGTGGTTTCAGCTATTCGTTATTAATTGTTCTCTCTTTCTCAACGTATTCGAGGCATAAAGTAAGCTCATCATCCGAAAATACAAAGATCAAAACTTTGTCAGCTGATGTTTACTTTTTTAGCTGATGGATGGAATACTGTTGCCATATCTGGGCAGGAGCTGCCAAAAACAGCCTATCATGCCTTGACAGAGTACAAAATAGACTTCGTGGCTTAGTGGGGGTGCCCTTTTCTCTACCCTGCAACCCCTCTCCCACAGAAGAGACGTTGCGAGCCTATCCTTGTTTTATCGTTATTTTCATGGCAGGTGCTCGTCTGAACTCCAATCCCTGGTCCCCCCTCGCCAATCTTTCACGAAAAATACCCGTCTAGCTGAATCCACTGTGAAAAATTTCCCCCACTCTATATCTGTGCCTAAATCCAAACGTAGATTCCTGGAACAAAGCTTCTTTCTTAGAACTGCACGCCTGTGAAACTCTGTTCCGTCTGCCTGCTTCCCTCCGGACTACAACTTGGATGTCTTCAAGTCTAATGTTAACAAATTCCTAATGAACCGCCCCCTTAAGTAAACACTCCATCAAATCTCCACACTAACGTAATGTACTTGCAATAACCCTTATCTCTGAGTGGCTTCCGGGCCTTGATAAGTGATGATCACTGTGTAAAAAAAAAAAAAATCTTTATCAGCTTTCAACTGCGGCTTTCTACTCAACTGACTTCTGATTTAAAGTGAAACGACTGATCCATGTTGCATCCATTGTCCCACATTTAGTGAAAATACTGTTCTGTGCAGTTAAAACAATGATCTTAATCGTTATGTATCGTTTTTCTCTAATTTTAACGCAGCTTCCTTGTTGACAAATGTACACATTCTGATATGTTCACCTCGTTTGTTATTTCACAGTTCCAATTTAGGATAGGTAGTTTTATTATGTTTTCTATAACTGCCAACGATTTGAGGATACAGCATCATTTGTGTTTGCACGAAAGCGTTTAAAGTCAGAGTGTCATCTTGTAACCGTTGTTTGCATCTGAACTCATCTATATAATATATGTCTTGTTTTTCTTTAGTTAATCCGTGTGCTAAGCTTGGAAAAAGCCAAATACAATTTTAAAAACCAAACTGTTTTTAAAAGGCAAAATTCGCGAAATCTGGCTTTAAAAGGATCAATCTGGTAACCCTGGACAATAATATCAGATTAACCTTCCTTTGATGTGGCCCCGTTCTCGAATATCATTAAAAGCATATATGATTATTGTAATTGAGTAAGAGGGGAACATGTATTAATTTTGATGTGCAGCAGTTTTTCACCAAAGACAGAAGTCAGCAAAATGTTACGTATAAAAGACAACATTCGAAAGAAACAGGGGAAAAAGAACTGTCTGCCAACAGGTGCATGACTGAAGGAGTAAATTAAAGATTGTCTCATACAATTTGATTTATTATTTGTATTGAACTATGTAGCACAATATTACTTTCTGAATATGTATCAGTACTTATTAATTTATCTCATTTAAAATAGTTCTTTATTTAAATTACAATGGACGCTATCTTCATGTAAATGTTTATACACTTGTATTTGCTGCGTGTTATTAGTTTTTCTGTTCAAAAAATTATTTTTTGCGTTGACCAGAAAAATATCAGCTTTATCAAAACTGTGTTTTTTAATATATTTCTTATTCGCTGAAATTCGAACAGAATTTTACTCATCAGGATGCTATACTTAATCTACGAACAACATTTAGATTCAAACACACACACACACGCATATATATATATATATATATATACATATATATATATGTGCAAGCGTTACGTGTTTTTGTAAATATATACAAAAAATGACATACGTAACACTTACTTGAGAAAATTCACAAGTACAAAAAGTGAATTTAAGTATGTAACCGTGAAAAAGAAACGCAAGAAACATTAACGTAAACTGAATTCCAATTAAAAAATATATATATACCATTCAGTATGGACTCGACCATGGAAGATCAGATAATAAATAAACGTGGATTTATGAGATCAAAAAATCCAACCTTGATCGCCCTTCAGGGCTCGTAGCGCAGTTGATAGAGATGTTGAAGCTTTACGTTTCCAAATGAGAAGTGTCTGAAGATAGCTGTTTCAATCCTACTCAAATCCGGCCAGAGGCTTACTTGGCCAAAAACGTGGTGAGACGACAACAACTACGGATGGCAGCGATTGCTGAGAATGCATTTAGGAGATTCGAAGTTCCTATCCGTCGCGGTTATCACCTGAAGAAGGCCAGAGGAATAGTTGGCGGAAACGTTGTGAAACAACAACTAATAAAGATGAGAAAAAAAATCCGTAATGAATAAATTAATCTTAAACTTCTGTTTTTACTTTCCATTTATAGTTTATTGAGCGATTTTTCGCACTTTTAATATTTCATACTAATTTACTTATAATATTAATTGCTTTTTTTTTTAATTGAAACAGTAACTGCATATTATCGCCCTAAACACTCACTAATCACCAGTGAAAGACAGATTATTTCATTTCGACCATGGCCGCCAGCAATTGTTCAGGGACAGCAGTAGCCTCCAACAACAATCGTAGTTTACGTTTTTGCGAGGGGAGGGCAGGCTTTAAGCGGGCAACGCCGGTTAAGGGGTCCTGCTTGTATAGTAATAAAGATGCAAAAAGGAAAATGCTATAGTACCTTTAGTAGCATGCAGACTAATAGATAGGAATAGGAAGGAAATCTTTCTATACAAATCTCATCTAAAATATTATATATATATATATATATATATATATATATATATATATATATATACACATACATACATAGAGAGAGAGAGATGGGAGAGAAATTGATAGATAGATAGATACATGGATAGATGGAGATCGTGTTTGTGTGCCTGCGAGTAGAATAGAATGTTGATTCATACAAACGTGACATTGCTACACAATTGCAGGCATGATTCTGTCAAATTTAAAATGTGACCAAACTTCTTCAGACTAAAAATATTTAACTTCTATTACATGGCACGGAATTAAGACAACATTTCTATTCTGGAACTGAACACGTTAAATCATTTTGATGATAGATGATGGCATAGTTCTTTAACTATCCTGGGTCGTGGGGGGGCGTTGCATTATTTCATGCAACGCGTCTTGGGCTATAATAGCTAAATGGTCATTCATTTTGGTACTAACCAAGCTCAACGTTGCTTAACTTCTGTGATCTAATGGGAAATGGTATGTCACGTGATTATGCCGCATACAAACATTTAAAACCACTTACAAAAACAATGTTAACTATATTTAAAATCTATATTTTATTGATTTTATTGTTATGTACTTATTTTTTTTAAATTGTAAACCAAGTTTATAAGACATTCTTGGAACATATTTAACACAATAGATATTTTTACTCTATATAGTCACCGATTATCAAGGTCCGGATAAAAGTTAATGAGTACTGTAATGGGAATTTGATGAGTTAGTTTTTTTAGAAGACGGCCCTGCAAGAACCTGTTTACATTGAAGTGGACAATGCCCACGTTATAGCCACTCGAGAAGCAACTTCATGGTATTGTGTTCTACAGACGAGCAGTTCTAGGAAAACAAAATCTGAGCATGGAATTTTCGCGTAGATTTAAGCACAGATATAGAGTTAGGGAAATAGATGTTAGTTAGTTGTTGTAAACAGTCGAGTTTGCCAAGAAAGATTTAAAGTGGAAAACCATTGCGTGCAGCCTAGCCGAGCACCTGCCATGAAAATAACGATATAACAAAAAGATGCTAGCAACTTCTCTTCTATGAGGCAGCAGAGAGAAAAAAGAATCGCCCACCAGATTTCGAAGTCGGTTTGATACCCTATTAAGGCAGGAAAGAATGTCCTTAGCAACACCTCCCCAGATGTGACAATAGTACCCAATTTGAAGTTCTTATTCAGGTAGATAATTGCATTGGGAGTGAGATATCTAGTCGAATGATCGAGCGATTATCGCAACAGATTTGATGTATGTGTTCCATTTCAAATCAAGACTAAAGGTCAGTCCCTTGTCAAAACCTGGTGCTTCCCCCAAAAGGAGTCATTCATTTCTTAGAACCTTAATGATCTGTTCGAAAATCACACTTTTCAACTGGGATTATCTTAGAAGTATGGCCGCTAATTCACTGTTGTCTCTTACGTCTCACTGACAGCATACATTATTCGAATTGAATTAAACTAAAATTCTAGCTATTAATAATAAAAATTTAAAAAAATAAATAAAATAAAAACGCAGCGATATTCACCCTAAACCGAGGAAGTCTCTATAAAATAAGAAATTCATAAGCGCTACACAGTTGCATGGATATTTCAGTCATGTTTTATCAGTTCTTATAGCGAAATGGTCATGTCCTTCTAAACACAGCATTTGGTATTGCCAAATAATAGCCCATCTAGTACTGGTAATACTCAACGTTGCTTATATTTGGTTATCTAACAAGAACCAGTGGCACTCCAATGCGAGTATGTTGTGTAAGCGTTTAATAGTAAAGATTAATATTTTCGGTAATAAAATACAATATTTAGGTCAGTGCGTGACTAATCCATATGATCGGCCATTTTCTTTAAATAAGAAAACTTTATTTAGAAAGACCAGAAAGCAAAAGTAATAGAGAATAAATATATTTATAAAAAAAAAATGAACGCATAAACTAATTAGAAAATAAGATCCAAAGCCCCTCAGAAAGAAACGTTGATGGACAGTCGCCATCTAAGTGAAGGGGCAATTTTTCGTTCGTTTTTTTTATACGCATGCGTGTCTACGCATGAAAATAATCTGGTTTCCCGGAGTGCGCTGGCTAGCCGGCATTCCGAGGGCGCGACACTGATTGGCAAAAAATGAATGCCATTTGCTAGTCGGAATATTTGTTGTGGAAATATCAACACCGGTAGTCTACTTTTTTTTTCGTCCGTGTTGTCCGTGGGCTGAGATGTCATTTGACTCGACGGGAGCTGAGAGTCCGGGCGAGGAGTTGATTGGAGCAAGCGATGGTGATCGGTAGACAGAAGTAATTACTGGTATGCGCTACCTTTCGGCAAATTGACGACAGCGACCATGACCACAATCTTGTATTTATTTTTATCGCCATTTTTTTTTCTTATTGATAACGAACAACCACGTGTGGTATGTATGCTTTTTTGACTGTGTCCATACGAAAGCATGTGGATGTTTTTCTAAGGCATTACATAAGGTGTAGCTAAGATACCCGGGTAAACAAGATAGTAAGTTCTACTATAATTATTGGTTTGGCATAGTTTGTCTGTCGCACCTCAAATAAATACATTGTAGCTTATGCGAGACCAAAACACCATACAGATTCTACGCAATTTATTTTATACAACTAATTAAAAAATGTTGCTATCTTATTCAACGGTCGAGGGAATTGATGAGTCCATAGTTTATTTATATAAACTATATATACGCGCGTGTGTGTGTGTGTGTGCGTGTGTGTGCGTGTGTGTGTTTCTTGTTACAGAAAATCAGCAAAATATCGTTATCATCGGTTTCTAATCGAACACAAAAAGAGACAGTCTTTGGTCACATCTGCGACACTCTCTTCAGCCGCTGTTTATAAGCGTTCCATGCTGCGTAAGGTTTTGCGTTGATTACAATTCTCGATATTATTTAATTTTTTTATGTTTGTTTTTTGTTTTTATTTTATTACTTAAACCCACTTTATTGCATTTTTTTATTTGTATTTTTTTTTCGAATTTTGTCGATATGTATGGTTGAATAGAATGCATTTATATCTTTATTTACTTTATTGTTAAGTTTAGTCAGCTTAATTTCGGACAGCCCCTTGCGATTTGGTTGAAGTCATTTCCAAAACACATATTTTTGAAAATTAAATACTAATTTTAAAATAAAATCAAAAATAAAATTTTAAAAGTACAAAATAAAAACTAGGATTAAAATTAATTAATTTCATCCCGTCCCACTGCAACAAACATATCATAGAATTGTTAATAGGTTTTCATTTCCCGTTTAAAAGGAGCAATTCGACAAAGACATGGCAAATTTATTATATTCAAGGATATATATTTTTATAGTTATGGATTTTTTTCATATTGAAAGTTTACAAATAGTAACTTTAGAACATTTACTTAGTTTTACTTAAAAATTTCTCATTTTAACGTTAATTAAAATTAACGTTAAAATGAGAAATTTTTAAGTAAAATTAATATTTATTTTTAAAGTAGCATTAATATTTTGGAATAAATTTAAAACTTTATTATTATGACATTGGTATATTTTAAGTAACATTTTTACTGTGAAAGTATTATTATTCAATTAAAATAAATTACTTAAGTAAGATTTATATTAATTTTTGAAGTAAAATTAATACTTTTAAAGTAAATTTAAAATGTTATTATAACATTTATGCATTTTTAAGTTAAATTTTTAAAGCTAAAATTTACTTTAAATATGAATGTTAATTTTAATTTAAAAACTCTAAATTTTTATTTTACTATAAAAAAATAAATGTCATAATAATAAAGTTCTAAATTTACTCCAAAAATATTAATGCTATTTTAAAAATAAATATGAATTTTACTTAAAAATTTCTCATTTTAACGTTAATTAAAAAGTTTAAATTTACTTAATTTAAAAACTCTAAATTTTCATTTTACTATAAAAATAAATGTCATAATAATAAAGTTTTAAATTTACTCCAAAATATTAATGCCACCTTAAAATAAATATGAATTCTTCTTAAAAATTTCTCATTTTAACGTTAAAAAGTTAAAATTTACTTAATTTAAAAACTCTTAATTTTTATTTTACTATTAAAAAAATAAATGTCATAATAATAATGTTTTAAATTAACTCAAAAAATATTAATGCTATTTTAAAAATAAATATGAATTTTACTTTAAAATATCCATTTTAACGTTAATTAAAAAGTTAAAATTTACTTAATTTAAAAACTCTAAATTTTAATTTTACTATAAAAAATAAATTTTCAATTTACTTTAAAAATATACACTTGCTTTACCTTTATTTGTTTGTCCTAATAAATGTCAATATAATTTTTTTTGACAAAGTAAGCTTTAAATTTTATCTGCTTTATTTATATGTCCACTATCATCCTACATTTCTACCTGTGGAGAGAGGCTTATATTGTTTTTACTTTAAATTTATTACGTAATCTCATTATCCAAGCAACTAGTTTTTCAGTTTATTACGAGTGTCTATCTTCTGTGGATACATCCTATGGAAAGTACGTTTATTTTGTTTTAATAGTTTTTCATAGGATAGTTTTAGTTTATGCACATTTGCGTCAGATTATTTTAAAAATCGGCCCAACCGTTTCGGAGTCCATAGCGAACGAACATACAGACAGACACAGTCACGCACCGATAACGTGTCTTATATATATATATATATATATATATATATATATATATATATATATATATATATGTATGTGTGTGTGTGTGTGTGTGTGTGTGTGGAGGGAAAAAATAACAGTACAGTTACATTCCAAAATCAAAATATATACTTTTCATGCGAAACAGCTCCTCCAACATGTTAACATTTCTTTACACTTTACACAAATACGTTTCGTTACGTAAAACAAACAATAAAAAAGTTGTTATTATTTCAATACCGGCTCTTTTCATGCATATACTCTTCAGAAAAATGAGAAATGCTTTGCTTTAAAAAAATCCATGACAATATAATGTCGCAAGAATAAAAAAGGGAGGAGCTGCTTTGCATAAAAAAATATTTGGATCTTGGAATGTAATTATACATGTAATTATTATTATTATTATTATTATTATTATTATTATTATTATCATTATTATTATTATTATTATTATTATCATTATTATTAATATTATTATTAATTATCATGTAATTATTTTTATATATGCTCTGTTGTAAAATTTACCAAACATTGCGCTTCTAAACAAAAAGGATTGATATGCACAAAGAATGAAATATAATATATTTTATTAAAATAACATATATATGCGTCTATAAATTTGCCCATAAAAATAAGAAAACCTGGGCGGTGATTTAAGGAGGGTATCGGGCAAGTCAAGAGAAGACATACATTAAAAACCCAGATAATGAGATATTTAATAAGTATATGAACTCTACAAGAAAAATTAATACATAAGGATAAATTATATGTAAAGATATCGGAAATCTGGGAATTACTCTATTCGTGGTTTCTAAACAATTCACAAGAAAATATTATTTGTTTGAAAGAAGTATACGTACGGAAAATTGTGAGTGTGAAAATTACCTCAGAAACGCCCAGTTTGTTAATTAAAAAATCCAAATGGTGCCCAGCAGTTTTAGTTTATCTTCAACGATCACGCGAATTAACGCAACTTCTCTCCGTTTGTATGCAAATTAGGCGATCTTGGACAGTTCGTATTAAAAGGGCAGCCGTGCATACGTAATAATTTAAGAGGTGACTAAAGGTAACGAATACGAAAACAGCAGTACTATTTTTATAAATTGGATCCCTAAATTAAACGACTAGAGAGAAGCGGTAAATTTATGTAAGCAACTTATTATATGACAGAGATAAAAATAGGTTAGGACGGAGAAGAGACTATGAGAGAGAAGCAGATACGCTAGATAATAAATAGCTTGCGGAAAGGTATTGGCATTGTCCATAAATGAATGGAAAATGCCATCACTATTTTTAAAGTAAAACATTCTCTTTTTCTCTATTTCAGGATGAAGTACCCATGCACCAACAAGAAACAAAAGTTTAAGTTAAATAAGAAACACCAGACTATTAAAGAGGGCAAATGACTGAAAAAGGCTCCAATAAAAACAAAATAATAAAAACAACAAATAATAAAGAAAAAAGAATACAATGCCAACAGTAACAACAACAAAATAATAAAGAAACATTTATGCAAAAACAACGACACCAAAACATTAAACAAATACTAATGCAACAACAACAACAACAATACCAAGAACAACAACAAAATAATAAAGAAACCCGAATGCAACAACAACAACAAAATAATAAAAAAAAAACTAAGGCAACAACTGTAAAATAAGAAAAACTACAAAAGTTATAAGAATTATTACTAGAAACATTTTCGAAATGAGATCAAAATATCGACATTTATAAAGATTTGGCTAAAAATGCAATTTTAAATGCAAATGACAATTACACTTATTCGCTAAGAAGAGGGTAAAACTTATATTATTTAATCAAAATTCATTGAGATTAGTATTATTTATTAATCTATTTTTCGGAGCCCATGGCGCAGTTGATAGAATCTCTACGGTTCCAGATGAGAATTAGCTGAAGATAGCGGTTTCAATCCTACCCAAATCCGGCCAGAGGCTTACTTGGCCAAAACATGGTGATACGACAACTATTGAAGGCAGTAATTGCAGTGAATGCAGTCAGGAGATTCAGAGTTCCTATTCGTCGCGGTCACCACCTGACGAAGGCCAGAGGAATAGTTGGCCGAAACGTCGTAAAACAACTAAGAAAAGATGAGGATAATAATCCGCAATAAATAAATTACATATATTACATAGGAATGAAGAGCTATATCAAATAGATAGTAGAAAATGGCAGACCCCAAACATTGTTAGCGTAATATTAATTCTTAATAACTTTCTGGATAAAATTATTTACTCAGCGTGGACTAAATTACAAGGTAGTTCCAAAAGTAAAAACTCCAATTTTTTCACTGAAAAAGTTGCAGAGCTACAAAGATGGGAGAGGTAACATTACAGCAAGCGACCTTTTGTGCACTATAATACATTTGTCTACATACTTACAACCATTCTCTTCACTTCTGACAGGGGTTATTTCTTAGATTCTCATACCATCAATATCTGCAACAGGGACATGTCACTTTCATCTATCGAAACGATGCAATTTGCAATTCTCTCTGATGCATTTCAGTTTTGTTTCGCTTATTTTAAACTATGACTTTTGTGTTAGGGGCATATTATTGTTATTATTTAAGTGTGGCTTTCAAAATTAATTGGAATTATTATGACATGGTTTGGTTATTAAATCACTGATTGAAGCAAAGTGTCATGAAATTCTAATTGAATTTGTTAATTTAATGTTGTATTAATCTTTATTCATCACGTAATCTGATGAAATCGCTTCTAAAACTGTCATCCATTTGCTTAGAATTGTCAAGCTTAAATTAATTTTTATTTACAGTTTAAATGATTCCTTTTTATTTTATCATTTTGAAAGGTCATAATATGATTTATACTTTTCACTAATTAATAAGAAATAAAATGACATGTTTGCTGAGAAAGAGTGTGATGATGGATTTAAATTTGTAAATGTAAATAATTGTTGAAATCTCATTTTATTATCGGTCCTGGATATGACCTTAAACTATATCCAGTGGTGAGGTCCCAGCTTGCGGGCTTTGGGGAGTGTGGAGCTACCCTTCAATTGCTATTGCTCCCAGGTCCACTCTGACCCGAAGTGGTAGTACCTGTTAGGGTCCAACCTATGGGTTAAATAGAAACTTACTTGAAAACAACAAATATATTCTATTAAAAAAAATTTCTTCAAAATCTTTGGATTCGGCATTAAATAACCCGAGAAGGGTTGATATGCCGTAAAACAAAAACAAGTAACCAACCAACAGCATATGTGAATGTAATAAATATTCTATTAATATTAGTAAAAATTAAAATATTTTGATTTGGAGCCATTAAAGTTACGTTGAGGCGAAAAATACATGCACATCATGTCTCGTAATTTGTATTAATATGAAAGGTTTTATCGATTTTTTTATTTCATAATACGAAAAATCTAAAATTCTATATGATGTTACTATTTTGTACTGTACACTTTTTGTTATATACCTATAATTGTTTTGGTGCATTGATATTCATATTAAATTTATTTAAAAATAAAATACAACTTTGTTATAAATCGTGGAATTGCATTCACATGCAAAACATCTGATTTGCATATTCTTTTAAACCTTCATTTTCAATTATTCTCTATTAGCTTTTTCGGTTTTCTTATTGGATTTCCAGCTTTAGTTTACTATTACGTGTAATTATGTTCATGCAGTTATTCTAAATGATAATATTTGTGTAAAAATGTAATACGTATGCGTATACATATTTGTTTGTAAAAGTTGCCTACCAAACTCCTCTGTTAGTTTTTGGTCAAAAACATGAAAGTTAATATATAGAGTATTCGAACCCAGACGTGTTTACTGCTGTGTGAGCGAGAGGGCGGGACAGACAGACTTAGCTACATCGGCTTCCATCATTATGTGCTTTCACTATTTCAGGGACAGTAAGTAAAAATTCCGTTGCACATTTAAATATTGACAGTTAGTAGATCTCATCAGAAATGGATGATACCATTAAACGCTATTAAGTCTAATCTTCTTTCCTCTTACAATTACAAAAAACTTTCCTGGCGCTCGATTACCCTGACTAATAATACGCTACCTGAGAGATATCTGTTTAAATTCCTCAGCTTAAAATTCAGAGATAATATTTAGAAAAAAGATATTGAAGATATTGGCAAAGCAAAAGAAGTTCGGTTTTACCTAACATTTTTCTGTATACCTACAAAGCCTCTATTCGATCCTCTATTCGATCCTGTATCGTTGCCACATCTTAGGTGGTGCACGTACAGAGGATCTAAAAAGTCCCCAATCAAATCAGGTTCTGAATTTTCAATCAAGTCCCATGCCTTTTTCCTATCGCCGAAATGTTGCATCCCTGTGTCTGTTTTAGAAATACTTTAATGAATTTTTTTTTCTGAGAAACTAGAAGCAAAATCCAACCCCTTCACTGTTGAAGTCTTAAATCTTATATAGCCTTCTACTCTAATAGTTGCTTTTCTCGACCTGCTAGACATTGGAATTCTGTCCCGGTTTCATGTTTCACTGATTGTATTGATGCATTTAATGTGAAGAGGAATCTGGCCCATTTGCTCACATGGTTCTATATTGTCATGGTCCGAAAGAGTAACCCTCTATGTCCTAGTAGATACTTGCCTTGTTTGAGTTGAACAAGATTTTAAAGAATATCAAGGAATGTTGGCAAATCTTATCACGCAAAATTATAAACCTATTCCAAATGCCTCATGTTCGGGGGAAAGAGCTTTATTCTTTACTATAAAACTGATCTCATGTCTCCTTTAGCTTCTGTGAGCGTAAGGTAAATATAATTATATGCGTATGTGTATTACAGTTTGGTTGCCAACAAGTATACATGTCTAACTTACCAGATGTTAAAAAACAGAGATAGACGCGGCAAAGGTAAACATTGCAAACTACACTCCCTCAAGTAAAAAAAATTGTATTAACGAAATAAGAAAACAACAACAACAACAACAAAATAGGAAAACTAAAAAAAGTTGTAAATATTACAGATGTTGGCCGTATGTATTCACGTCATCCATCCATCTTGAAAACGTGTCTAACCGTTTTTACCGTGTTTTTTTTTTGTTTTTTTTTTTTGATACCGCGAAGTAATGATTAAGCACGCGAGTCTCGCACCTGTTCCTCCTGTGTCTACCTTTACCTGATTACAACTATCAGGTATTAAATATATATATATATATATATATATATATATATATATATATATATATATATATATATATATATATATATATATCTTCCTTTTCGATTTACATTTTTACTCTTATGCTTTTCTTGAAATTCGATCTACATTTTTAAACGTTCTAAAATACGGCTTCTGCGTCTTAGAGTGTGATAATTCACGGATATATATACACGGTGACCAAAAAAACAAAAAAACAAATGCTAAATGGAGGCCATCTAGAACATATGCTCTAGAACGGAGAAAAAAGGCCAAACGCCCTTATGTTTTGATGTGATGTTTTGCATATAATAAACTAGTTATGACCAAAGTTTCATTTCATTCGGACAAAACACTAAGAAACGGGGCCTAATTAGAGTGGGACCCGTTTTGGGAGGTTCACACACTATATATATATATATATATATATATATATATATATATATATATATATATATATATATATATATATATATATATATATATACTAGACTACCCGTGACCGGTTGGGTTAGTATGTTGTATTAGCTATGGAATTCATGTATGAGCGTGACACTTGTGACGTAAAGAAAATAGTTTTTTTGTGACGTAACAGAAACATTTCTATGAAAGTATATTAAAATGAAAAAAGAATACAGATAGATTTCTATAAGTCGTTCTGTTTATTATAATTGATTATTTTTGAAAATAAAATTTTCAGTTACTGAAGTATAAGTGGTTGGCCATACTTATAGGTAAATGTACACTGACCAGATACCATAATACTTATAGTTAAATTCAAATTTTGATATATCTGCTTTTTTTACATCGTTCTTTTTGTATTACGTTTAAGTTATTTTAAACCCCACTCTTTACATACATATAATAATTTCGAAATAATAACGTTAATATTTCAGTGCGCATGTCATGCGAACATGCGCAACCGGATGTCGAAAACCGGAAAGTAAGTTACATGCATCGTTACAGGGTCATTTGAGTTTTATAATTATATAGATTATTATTACTATTTGATGGTAAACAGTTACATATGGTCGCTACAAATAGCCATCTTTTTTAGTCAAAAAGACTTCCTCGGGCGACCTAGAACCTCTTGACGTTTTTCTTTATGGCGTCGAGAGGTTCTATGTCGCATGAGAAAGTCTCTTTGACTGAAACAGATGGCTATTTGTAGCGACCATATGGAACTGTTTACCCTCAAATAATAATAAAAAATAAGTTGGTCTTTTTATTTAGCACTATTTAACAAGCTAGTTGTCTACATTAGTCCCGACTTTTGAACACCTGAAACCTGAACCTATATATATATATATATATATATATATATATATATATATATATATATATATATATATATATATATATATATATAAACTTTGCCTTTGTATGGGTGTGAAGTATTTTTCCTCTAAACTCTGAAACTATTTGGCCTATTAAAAAAATCACGCAAATCTACCTATTGTATTCGGAAGGGTTCATAGATAAAATCATAAATAATCGAAAGTGTCTGTTCCTAGAAAGAACTGTATTGTTTTTTGGAATAAGGTTAACGCCTTTATACATCACAAGTGCGCTTTTCAGGTTTCATTACCGTACAAGCAGAAACACCTTGCGTATAAAATCAATAAGTTCTTTTCTATGACAAGGGCGCGGTAAAAATGAATGTTTCTATTCAGGGCACAACTGCACCATGATATGTGACTTTTAGTGTAGAGAATCCACAACCAGAAAAGGCACTCAATTGACATGATTGAAAAATAGGCGATTTCACCGAGTATTATAAATTTGAAGAATTAATTGATCCTCATTGAATTTCGGGCAACGTCGGGTTTTCCTGATATATATATATATATATATATATATATATATACACACACACATATATATATATATATATATATGCTATTTATTTGCAGACTATTAGCCTTTTCTTTTATAAATGCTGTTTTAACGACGTTACTACTATTACTCTGGAATTCGTCAGGTTTTTAACCGCGATGGGATAGGAATGCTGAATCTTAAACTGTATCTTCAGTAATTACTGCCTCCCATAGTTGTCGTCATCTCTCCACGTTTTGGCCAACTAATCTTCTGACCGGCTTTGGGTATCTTCATACAATGCTCACCTGGAACTGTAGAAATTCCACGTTTCTATCGACTGCACCAGGGGTCACGAAGCGCAGTAGATAGAAAAAATAAAATATACAAATTACTCATCTCAAAATATCCCAATAATATATATATTAAGTATTAATATTTGTAATTACTTATTAAGATATTTTAACAAAGACTTAATATATTAAAATATATCAAAATTTGGTAATGTTCATATACAAATAAAAGTTAAAGTCAAAATACACTGACTGAATTATTAAGCTTGGTGATTATCAGTTTTTATAATTTTTGTGATGTTAGCATTTGATTACTTGACGAGGAAGACATAGTAACAGTTAAAAATGTTGTAACGAAAATACATAAAAGAGGTAATTGAGCTAAATCTGGCTCAATGTTAGACAAGTGGTGACAACTATACCCTCCGCGTGTCCGTCTCTGACTGACTTGATAAACCGATCCTCGTTACCCGGAAGTAACGTCATCGACGGAACTGACGTTATGGAATAGTTAATTATTCCAGTGAGTAGGGGTGCTCCCCCAACACCTGTTAATTCTTCTTTTGGATTGATTATTAATGGATTTGTGACCTTTTTTCCGAACTGATCGTCGTTGTTCAGGTGTGGTTTGGGAAGATTTGAGATCAAATGTGTTGAAAACAGTATCGATCGATTCTTCCTGGTGTCATGTGCTCGACACCTTCTTAATTTGTTGTTATGACGTTTATGTTTTAGTTCTTGCACGATATACACCATATCACCGACTCTTTTACTGATCATACCCAAATTTCAGAATGAGGTGTTATTTTTATAACTTTTGGGGGGTAAAAACTGTCTCTCATAGCATTAAACGCTTACTGGGTACGCATGGGATCACTTGTAGTCATGACTGTTTTGGTAGGAGTTTGCAAAAACAGATCTCACCTTCTGTGCAAACATAGTTTCCGCCGGTGAGGCCGCTGTTTGGGTGTTAGGATTAGGTGTAATAACTTTACCCTTCCACACTGAAAAGTTAAACTTTAAAGGAATATAAACATAATACGATAAAAAATTCTAAATATGACAGGACAACTGAGGGTCTGCTTGTGTTGCATGTCTTGTATTCTGCATAACCACTTGTTCAACATCCCTTACCTAAACTGAAACTCTACAAAAAAAAACGATGACAGTACAATAAAAAAAAAATTACGTTAAAACCAGGCCCAAACTCAAACAAAACCAACCTGCCTTCTCACTTGAGGCTTGCATTTACGAATTCCGTGAGCTTAGAACTAATTTAAATGATGTCGAAGCATTTCTCCTAACAAACACCCCGGATATCTTAGCACTAAGTGAGACTAACCTACACTCCTCCATTCCCTCTAACTACGTTAACATGCATTGCTATCTCCCACTCTGCCATAAGGACTCTGACAGACATGTGCACGGACTTGGAGGCTACATTCAAAACACTCTCCCCTTGACTAGAGAAACAAACCTAGAATTAGACGATCAAGCCTTTATGTGCTTTAAAATAAACATAAAACATAACATTAGCTATTTTATTTTCTCTACCGCTCTCCCTCGACTCAGGACTGCACCATAATAAACAAAGTCTTTAACAGCATAGACACAGCACTCTCCTTCGACACTAGCGCACAAGTACATGTATTTGGTGACTATAATGTCCACTACAAAAACTGGCTTGGATTCTCTACTTATACAGATGCAGCGGGCAGCAAAACACATAGCTTCGCTATATCTCACTCCCTATCACAAATGGTTACGTTTCCAACTCGTTTCCCTGACCAGCAAGAACAACACGCATCAATTCTAGATCTATTTCTGACCACAGTTCCCGAGGATTGTATAATAAATGCTGACAGCCCAATCGGGAATGCTGATCATGCAGTGATAATGGTCGAAATCGCCCTAAACTCTAGACCCTAAACTGAAGAGCCAGTGCTCAAAACAACGAGGTATTATAAAAATGCTGACTGGGAAGCTATCAGAGGTCTTATCAGATATGCCCTATGGGGAAATATTTTTTCTCTTCCTGCTGAACAGTGCGCAAATGAGACCACTGAATTGTTCAAAACGGCAATTGAAGCACATGTTCCCATGCGGAAATTTTATAGCAAGTTCCACTCTCCCCAATGGTTTACTTCGACTTGCGCAACTGCTATTGCTCAAAGGCAGCATGCATACCACAGATTTAACCGACATAAGTGTAGTTCAAACAGACAGAAGTATATAAAAGCTAGGAGTAATTTTAAGAAAGAAATAGCGACAGCTAAAAGAGAATTTACTGAAACCACTAAAAAACGCATCGAAGCACAAATATTAGGAACTCGTGACATCTGGAAAATCTACAACAATAATGGACAATAAACAATTCCCCCACTAACCAACAATCACGAGGTTGTCTCCTCAGCAACCGACAAGGCTAATATGCTTGCCAACCGGTTTGCCTCAAACTCCACACTGGACCCTTCCAACCACCTCCTGCCTGACTTTCCTTTGCGAACAGACGCCACGCTAGACGATCTAAAAATCACCCCTGCTCATGTGCATGCTATCATAAAAAACCTTGACATTTCAAAAGCATGTGGACCCGATCTCATCCCAGCTGTGCTATTAAAATGTGTTCAGCCGAAGTAGCTCCAGTTCTCTTCAAACAATACAACAAATGCCTTAATAAATCTTGCTTTCCTGGCTGTTGAAAAACTGCTCCTGTGGTACCAGTATTCAAGAATTCTGGCGGAAGGACTGAGCCATTAAATTATCGCCCAATTAGCCTCCTCCCACATTTTGTCAAAATATTTGAGACCATAATTAACCATGCTCTAGTCCATCACCTTACAGATGCTAAACTTCTGACTGACAAACCATATGGATTTAGACAAGCCTGCCCCACAGCAGAAATCCTCACTGTAACCTCCGAATGTGTATACCATTCACTGGACAAAGCGGGGGAGGGCAGAGCGGTAGCTCTAGATATATCAAAGGCTTTTGACAGGGTATGGCATGAGGGTCGCCTAAGGAAAATTAGATTATACGGTATCACTGATAGAATACTTAACATAATTAAATCCTTCTTAGATAAGAGAAAAATCCAGGTTGTCCTCGACGGTCGTGCATCCAAACAATATGATATAAATGCGGGAGTGCCTCAGAGGTCTATCCTTGGACTTCTATTGTTCCTAATATTTATTAATGACCTTCCCGACAAAATTGCCTCTGAGATGGGTATATATATGCTGATGACACCACACTCTATAACAGGCATGAAAGGAAAACAAATGAACATATATCTAAAGAAATGGCAGAAACACTAGAGGATGACCTCCAATCTGTAGTGGAATGAGGACAAAAATGGATGGTCACATTCAATGCTGCCAAGAGTAAACTTTTCTGCCACCAATAGCAATGGCCAACGACTCTTTATCTGAGAGTACATCTTTCAAACTGCAAGGCCTAACGTCCAGAGGAAACATGAATTGGAACAATTACATTGAAAGTGTGGCCAAGGCCGCTGCAAAAAAGGTAGGCTCTCTCTACCGTGCTAGAAAACTACTAACACCCGAAAGTATCCAGTACCTCTATCAGGCCACTATTCGCCCATGTATGGAGTATTGTTGTCACATTTGGGCTGGTGCATCTTCTACCAGTCTCTCACTCTTGGACAAGGTTCAAAAGAGAGTCGCCAACCTGATAGGCCCTGAACTGGCATCTAAGCCTCAGCCTTTGTCCCATCGACGAAATGTAGCATTTTTCTGCCTGTTCTATAAGTATATTAATGGTGAATGCTCTGGCGAACAGCAGACACTTGTGCCCCCACGACGTAGACACCCTCGACAACCCAGACAAGCAGCTAAATCCCACCTCCACGCAGTAGAGATCCATAGATGTAAAATATCTTTTTAATTCAGTAGTTTCTTCCCCAGAACCGCAAAACTCTGGAATTCCATTGCCTGCTTCCCCATTTGTACTGACATGCAGAAGTTCAAGTGCAACGTGAACCGACATCTTGAACCAACATAGTACCCCAGTAGTTGTTGCCCCTGATATTAGCCCCCTATACCAAAGTGGCAATGTGCCTTGTTTGGGGTGAAAATGTAATAATATATATATATATATATATATATATATATATGTATGTATGTATGTATGTATGTATGTATGTATGTATGAATTTAAAATATGATTTTAGCGAATTCCATAGCAATCCATAGTAACAATCATTTTATCGTTATAGTAACACTAATTAAGTAATAATTATATTTTACACTTTGTTTTGAATTTTGTATGAGATGGGATTAATTGCTGTACGATTTCAGTGGCATCCACTAAAGGTAAGGTTTACAAGGAAAAACCAAATAATGTTTCCACAATACTCACCATGTTGCCTAGAATAAATAGTCCATAATTCAGAATGACAAGTTAAATCGTTCAGCATTTTAGTAAGCACAACTAAGTATTACTCATCGAAAAATTGATGTAGAGCAATTTTTTTCTCGGTTAAAGCTTTACTGTTTCACATATTTTAAAAGCTTGAGGAGAAGCGGAAATTAATGTAAACGTTCGTTCTAAATCTACAAGTTTTTGTAAATCAATTCTTATTAGGTTAAAAGAATTTACTCCAAAAATGTTTTAAATTCGTCGTTTTTGTTTTTGGATTCATTTTATTTTAACGTGTTTTAAAACTTTTAACTAACGCGGAATTTCCAAAGCATTCTGCTAGTTATTATTATTATTATTATTATTATTATTATTATTATTATTATTATTTGCTTACTAGAGTAGTCGCACAGGCCATCATCAAAGATGGCCGCTAAGAAGAACTTGTGGTGTCCTTTAAAGTCTGAGTGACAACAAGTCTCCCTATATGTCCAGTAGTCTCCACCTTTTTCGATAACCTTTGCAGATGAATTTGCGTTATCACAACAGCCGCTTACCATTGATTACTCACTGACAGCGACCATTTTTCATTGGCAGCGACAGGAATTCGGATGGCAATAAGCCTTCCTAAGATCGCAGTACTCTTGAACTCATCCAGCGGAGGTCTGACTAGTGCTCTCTCTTCTCGGTCTTATCATCCTCCTTGACCCTCTTCACTTATTTTGTGAGACGTTTGTTTATAGCGACACACGGTAAAAGTGAGGCGAAGGCAGCGGAGTTAATTTATAATCATACGGTTTCAGTTTTCATGATCCCATGTGATGTTCTTTTTTGTTTTACATATGTAGCAGTTTCTCTATGACTAGTTTCTGTTGTGGTTCATGTATATTAATCTCCATATTCAAGGGTTTTCCTTAATATTTCTGTCGTTTTTATTATTGTTATCGTTTGTATATTCTCAGCGATCCTTCTGATTCCAATCTCTCTCATTCTTTTTTCAAAGATTTTCAGTATTGTTCCTAGCGCTTCTACTATTAGTGGTGTTATCTGACTTTTTCATCTGCCATATCCTCTTGAGCTCTATGGCCAATTCAGTGTATTTGTCCCGCTTCTGTGTCTCCTTGATTTTCAATCTGCTGTCTGCTGGCAGGGCAAAATCTACAACCTGACAGGACTTTTTCCTTCTTGCTAACTATTATCATATCCGGTGTCCTTGCTTGGATGAATTTATCCGTGTGTATATCAATGTCCCATAGAAGTTTCTGACTTTCATTTTAAAATTCTGGTTTGTGCTTGTATCATTTAGCTGGGTATTCAAGATACAATTGTTATTATTTACTCCAGGCCATTGCCAGCAATATTTCGCTGCCAATGTCGTGTTCTTTGGTCTGAATGTCAAGAAATCTCTTTGGATTTCCAGTGCTCTCCACCTCTATCAATAATCAACCCAGGGGACTTAACGTAATTTCAGCAGCTATTTACCATTGATTTCTCCGCACATTTCCACTGGAGGTCTGATTACTGCTCCCCCTCTACGCTCTTACCGGATTCTTCACGACCCTTTCGTGTAGCGCCATTCAGTGTAAACGTCACCATATTTTAGTTGGGTTAACTTCATGTTTTTGGTTTCGTTTTATAATTTACTGTGCTCGTATTTTTTCTGCTTTTATTTTATTTCCATTGCAACATTTAAGTTGCTGGTTTGTGTTCGTAGTTTATGTGGGTTGGTTTCCACATGCAAGATTTCCGCCGTTTTTCATTATTGCTATTTCTTGTATATTCTCAGCATTATCCGCCCCCAGTTGATCTTTCCCATTTTTTTGTAAGGGTTTTCGAGATTGTTCGTACTGCTCTTACGATTATTGGTGTTATCTTGGCTTTTTTTTATATTCCGTAACCTTTTCAGCTTTCTAACTAGTTTTGTGTATTTCATTATTATTATTATTATTATTATTATTATTATTATTATTATTATTATTATTATTATTATTATTACTACTATTATTGTAGTAGTAGTAGTAAAAATGCATGGCATTTGTCGGGACTGTTTTAATTAATATGAAAGACAAGTCGGTAGCGTCGTGGAAAATTGCATGTCTTTTGTTGGGATTTCATGTATGAATTAATACGAAGAAAAGGGAAGAAAAGAAGGGACAAAAGACATAAAAGGAAAAGAAGGGGAAAGAGAGGAAGAGGAAGGGGGAAAAAGAAAAAAATTCCAATCCTATTGTTGCTATTATTATTATTATTATTATTATTATTATTATTACTATTAGTAGTAGTAGTAGTAGTAGTAGTAGTAGTAGTAATAGTAGTAGTAGTAGTTTTTTTTTACGGCATATCAACCCCTTTCGGGTTATTTAATGCCGAATCCAAAGATTTTGAAGAAAATTTTTTTTAATAGAATATATTTGTTGTTTTCACGTCGGTTTCTATTTAACCCATAGTTGGGACCCTAACAGGTACTACCAGTCCGGGTTTGAGTGGACTTGGGAGCAATGGTAATTAAAGGGTGGCTCCACACTTCCCAAAGCCCACAAGCTGGGGCCTCACCACTGGATATAGTTTAAGGTCACATCCAGGACCCCCATTGAGGGACTTTTACCCTCTGCAGGGGGGGGAGTCAGCGTATTTTAATGCTCCACCGACAGGGCCAGTAGTAGTAGTAGTAGTAGTAATAGTAGTAGTAGTAGTAGTAGTAGTAGTAGTATTGGTAGTGGTGGTAGTGGTGGTGATATGTTTTTATTATTATTGCAGCTGTTATTGTAGGTGTTGTTTTTGCTGTCATTGATATTGTTGTTGTTACTGTTATTATTATTACTACAGATATTAGTGTTACTATTATCATTGTAGATTTTTACTATTGTTGTTGTTGGTGGTAATGGTAATAGTGGTGGTGATGGTGGAGAAAGGTCGGGAGAGGCTCTTTAACCTTGGTGGGGAACTCTCCGAGAGATGATGTCTCGATAAAACAATCGGTGGTGGTGTATCCTAAAATTCACTAACCTCATTTATGGGAGAATGTCAAATCATAATATGAAAAGTAACGACATGCATGAAGCTGGAACATCTTGTGATGGTCTCACGTCCGGTGGGTGTCCCACTGGTAAACAGGGTGGGTTCTGCCGTCATCATGCAACTGTTCGAAATTCTGATGAAGTGACTTGACATAGGGGGAGTGAGAATTGCCAGAGAGGGTCCCAAGACACGAAGGGAGTAAGAACAGGAAATATCAAAAAAAAACAAAAAAAACATGAACGGATGAGGACAGAAGTGGACGTACCAAATCTGGTGGATATATCCAAAAAGTGAAGAATGAATGGGAATCGAGAAGAGAAGGAGCTAGAGGTGTCGCGAGTTTGGTATCCCAGTTAAAACACATAAAAGATAACAACCTACTTTCTGTGATTGCGAGAGAAGAGATTGAACGGATGGTTAGGAATGAAATGAATAACGAAAGTGAAATTGAAACTAGCTCTTATGAAAGCACTGAGAGAGTAGAAGTGCAGAAGGGAAATGTAAGCGATGATGGGAGGCGGACAACTGAAGAGGAATGGAATCCTCTGGTTAGAGGAATTGATGAGAAGGAGGCAGATGAGATCATTGACTCTGAAACAATGGAACCAGCGAAAGGAGCAGATGTATGGAGAAGTGGTGATGAAGTTCGAATTTTGACTTCTGTAGTAAAAGAAGTACTTCAGAACTTAAGAGAGGTTCTTCTTAGATACGATATCATATTCCAAGCATGAAGAATAGTGATAGGCGGAAGGTGAAGAGCGAGGTAAAATATCAAAATAAAGAACATATGGATTACGTAACTAAACAGGCTTCTGTATGCAGAGTCATACGTTATTGCGAATCGTCTTGTCTTAATACAGAAGAAAAAGGGAGCAATGAAGGATATAAGGCCACACTGGCAGAGGCGCCTTAAAGAAAGCAGTAACCAGTGGCGGGAAGACATTGGTAGAATCGAAGAAATAAGAAAAAGAGTTAAACTAGGACATAAAACCACGGACGAGCTTGAAAGAAGGTAGAGATTGCTGGAAAAAAAGAACAATGAACGTTCTAACAATGTTGAAAGAGAAGGTCCACACCGGTGGTATGAAAATTCGGAGCTTTGTTGGAAAAAGTGTTGCGTTTCGGCAGAACAACCTTTTCCGGACCAATCAGTCTCAGCTGTATGAAGAATTAAATGGTAGTAAACAGGCGGGAAATAACAACACTCCAAATGCAAAAGATGCCAGAAAGTTCTGGAGTGGGATTTGGTCTGTCGAAGGCTAGCTGGTTGGGAGAGGCCAGAGAAAGGCTATCAAAAATGCAGCAGATGAAGAACGTTGAGATAACCATTGATGACGTGAAGGCTGGCATACTAAGGATGACAAACTGGAAGGCACCTGGTCCTGATCGAGTGATAGGCCTCTGGTTTGAACAGTTTCAATGCCTTTATCCACCTATAGCTGCTGCCTTACAAAGGGTCGTAGAGTCGGGAGATGTCCCTGATTGGCTTGTGAAGGGAAGAACAACACTGATTATTAAAGATCCTGCAAAGGGAACAGATGTCAATAATTATAGACGAATCACATTTCTACCAATAATGTGGAAGCTGTTAACTGGAATCTCTGCAGAAAAAATTAATGAACACCTTAAGAGTAATGGTGTTTTCTCTGACGAACAGAAAGGGTGTCGGAAAGGCTCGAGAGGTACTAAAGAGCAACTACTAATTGATAAAGCAATAATGCAGGATGGAAAGAAGAAGAAGGGGAATCTGAGCGTCGCATGGATCGATTACAGAAAGGCTTATGACATGGTTCCTCATTCATGGATACGTGAAACACTATTGATGAGGAAGGTTGCTGAGAATGTGGTAGGGATTTTGGAGACAAGTATGGATCAATGGAAAACGATGCTGACAGCAAACAGAGGGGTGATGGGGCAGGTTGGCATTAAACGTGGGATATTTCAAGGAGATTTGCTATCGCCACTTCTTTTTGTAATGATAATGATGCCACTGAGCATCCTCTTGCTAAGAGAAAAACTGGGGTATAACCTTGGATCTAGTGGCAGACGCCTCAACCATCTACTGTTTATGGATGATTTGAAAATATTCGGTAGAAATGAAAATGAAATGGAGAGACTGGTAGAACTTGTGGGGACATACTCAGAAGACATTGGGATGGAGTTTGGGATTAGTAAATGTGCACTGCTAGTGATGAAAAGAGGAGTAAAGGTTCAACTGAATGGAATAGTGCTTCAAATGGAGAAATCATGAAAGAAATAAAAGATACAGGATATAAGTATTTGGGAATGTTGACGAATGTAGAAATAATGAACAGAGAAATGAAGGAGAAAGTCAGGAAGGAGTATCTTAGAAGAGTGAAACTAATTGCAAAGTCGAAACTTTACGGAGGAAAACATAATGAAAGCAGTAAATGCATGGGCAGTCAGTGTTTTGAGATACAGTGCGGGAATTTTAGAATGGTCTGACAAGGAGTTGCATGCCATGGATAACAAAACAAGAAAAGTTTTAGCAATGTTTGGTATATTTCACATTCGAAGTAGCGTAGCAAGGCTGTATCACAAGAGGAAAGACGGTGGGAGAGGATTGAAAAGTGTAAAAGATTGTGTTAGAACCAAGGAGATGTCGTTGAAAGAGCATGTGGTTAGAAGTGAGGAGTGGATGCTTAAGGTTGTGGTCAATGAACTGGAGGTATGTGAGACCAAGGCTGATTATATGAAACGCATGGATAGAGAAAGGGCAGAGGAACTGGCTAGGAATAAAAAGCCTGGAAGATTCAGAAGTGGCTGATCATGGCAATGGCTTAAAGCTGGGTATCTGGCTAAGAGTACTGAAGCTTTTGTTTGTGCAGCACAAGAGCAGGCATTAGGAACACGATTGTTAAAAAAAGTGGTTCTAGGAGAGAAGTTGCTGCAGAATTCCGGATGTGTGGTAAGGCCTCAGGGTCAATTGCAGCAGGGTGTAGTGGACTGACCCAGAGAGAGTACCGCAAAAGATACGATCGCATGGGACTCCGGATATATTGGGAGGTGTGTAAGAAGGTTGGAGTGAAGTGTGCTGGAAAGTTATTTGAGGTTCCGTATGAAGTGAGAACAAGTGAGGATGGAAATGTAGAGGTATGGTGGGACAAAAGTGCCATAACGACCAATCAATTGGAGCATAATCTTTCGGATTTGGTCGTCATTGACAAAGTCTTAAAAAACACAATAATCCCGGTCGTAGTTGATATACTAGAAGTAGTATCAAGTCGTCTGTAAGGACACTTGAAAAAACTACAAATCCCCGTTGTTTTAGGTGGCCTTAAGACCCCTGCTATTGTAGGTATCACCAATATCCTTAGAAAAGCCCTTGATCTTTGAAGAATCTAATTTGGAGCCGGGATTGAGGGAAATACTCTGGAAATGAATCCCATCGCTTTCCAGAGAGACGTTAATAAACGATATCAGAATAAATAATAATAATAATAATTTTGTCGTCGTCGTTGTCGTAATAGTAGTAGTAGTAGTAGTAGTAGTAGTAGTAGTAGTAGTAGTAGTACCTATTTACAATGCCTCCCTCGAGACAGAGTTAAACGCCAGGGTCGTTTTTTAACGTGGAGAAAAGGTACCAAAATAAAAAAAAAATTGTTTCAGTCGTTAAGCCGCTCCTTCACCGACAGAGAACAAGAAATGGAAGTGTAGCATCTGAAGAACAGACACCACACTTTGATCTTGACCAAAACGTCTTTAGTAGTAGAATTACTGGATGTAAGAGATAAAAGGGTAAAGAAATAGAGAGGGTAATGGTCCGTGTATTATTGTTATTATTATTATTATTATTATTATTATTATTATTAATGATATTTTTATTGTTGTCATCATTTAAGTAGTAGTAGTAGTAGTAGTAGTAGTAGTAGTAGTAGTAGTAGTATGGATGGATGGATGGATGGAGATGAGTTGTAGGAGGGACAGAAAAATAGAGAGGGTAATGTTTCGATGTTTTTCTTTTGTGCGTGTAGCAGCGTCTACAAATTACTGAACGTGACGCATTCGAGAAACTTATTAGGCAAACCCCCTCCAACTTACCTTTCCCGACCGAAGTATTTTTTTGGTTGGCGTCTATGTTTTGGATCAAATCACGAGCGACCGGCTATCGGTATTCAAAAAGCCGAAACGTGTCTGCCATCTATATCAGACGAAGTCTGTTTCCAGCGAACCACTTCACTATCCAAACCCCCAAATGATTGGGGGTAATCTCTATCCAGCGTTCCATGTGCCCTGTCATCCTCTCCCTCCGCACATCTTTCTCCACCATTTATACCTCCTCCCCCATCGTTCCTTCATTCCCCCATCAGGCTCGCTAATTCAAGAGGCCCGTACTTGTCGCCTGTTAAACGAGATGAAGCAGTTTGATAGCGAAGATGAAGCGACAACAGATGGGGCGAATATTCTCGATGTCAATCGGCGGCGGCTACGTGTGTGTTTTTTTGTGTGACTTGCTAGTGAAATTATCCAGGCGAAATTGAAGAAGATTGTCTTTGAGAGGGAGGTTAGCAAACGAGTGAGAGAAAATGGGAAGAGGATGAAGAGTGAAATAAATAAATAAATGTATTTTAATGAGTACATGAGTCTGCACTTATACCCCATAACAGACTATCCCGCCAACTTGCTTGTTTTCGGCAGTGGAAATACCCCGAAAAGTGAATAGCTTATTTCTTTCCATATGAATACGAGGGATCTTTTATTTTGTTCTTTTTTTTCGGCCAACACTGAGTAAGTTTTAATAGAAACCTCCATCCCTCATCGAATGAAATTAACATTGCATATATCTACTTATATATAAAAAGCAGTTTCTCTGTGTTTGGGAGTTTCTTACGGACTATGAAACAGCTGAGCTGTTTGTTTAGAAATTTCACACAAATATACTTTATGCGACTGGGAGTGTTCTTAGATATGTTTTGTATCGCTATGCCTCCAATATCTAATGATAATTGATAATCGAACAGAATCCGATGGCGCCGTTACTTTATTTAATGTGAAATTTCGTTGTAGGTTGTTTAGCAATTAAAAAATCGAAAATTAAACAAAAATGCAATGTCTGTTATCACTTTGTCAAATATTTAATTTTCGCACATGTGTAAACATTTTACTGAAACTATTTGTTTTCAAATACATTGCACTCTACTAAGCAAGTCGCTCATGTGGTCGAACGTGGTGAACATAGTGTTCTTCACAAAATTTGCGCTATTAAATTATTTAGGGGAACCAATGACTCACGTTAGTATAACTATATATGTATAGGAACAGTTTTAAAGAAAACACGAGTTGTGTCTCTTTCGAGTAAACCTACTTAAATAATAAAAACAACTATATTCCAAATTTTCCTGTGATTTAAAAAAAGAGAGACTATACGTTTTTTCAATTCAATTAATTGCATGTAAATATTAGCACCTTCTATAATGTGGGGTACGCCAATCGTACTATGGAAAAGACCAGGATGTTTTTTCTTGCAGAACTTGACATGGTTTTATATAAATTGCCACTAAGCTTTGCTTGAATGTTGACCAAACTATAACATAAAAGAAAATAGCGATTTGCATGGCGTTTGTATTCATGTTACCTCATAGAAAAAAAACTGTGACTGTTAGTTGTTTGTTATCATATGCGTCAGACAAATTGTGGAAAAATTCGAAGAATCAAAAGATTAACGGAATTACGGACTAATGGAATAACGGAATTATGCAATAACGGAATAAAAATATATAAGAAAGCTTATACAAAATGATTATAAAGACGACAGTAAAAGAAAAAATAAACAAAGTTGAATATAATACGAAATAAAAATGGAATTAACTCAATAGAAAAAAAAAACATGAATACGCACAGACGGTAAGTAAGAAAGAGAAGAAGATAATCTCACAGGTAAAAAAATAAAAAAATAAAATTCGATGAATGACCATCCACCTACTTTCAATCACAAGGACACGCCCTCCCAAATAAAAACAGTTACAATTTTTAATTCCAAATAATTTCTCTTGCGATTAAATTTGATTACTCTATAAAAAATGTGAAAGGTGTCAAGTCGCTGCACATAAAAATATTTGATTTGTAGCCTGGGTAATAAAAAATAATTCTAAATTTTATTATTGCAGTGTATTGAAGCGCAGACGCAACCGACAGTTTTTGGTACAGATGATGTTAAATCTATTTGGAAATATGAATTCATTAGATGTAATTCAATTTCAGGTAACAAAAACGCCGCATATTGTTATGATTTGTGATAAATCCCTAAAATGCAGTTATATTATTTGGATTGTTAAAAACATGAAAGTATAGTCAAGCCGAATTCGGTATCGGAAGACGTTGGAGTTAAGCACAGTGCGCAAAGCCTGCAAAATAAGGAAGGGTAAGCCCAGACTTTTCATATATAACGTACTCCAAGATGGTAAACATTTGTCAAATCTGAGGAAGTTATGATAAGAGCAGTTATTCCTCTCTTGGCAGAGTACAAATTGACTTCGAAATCTAGTAAGTGTTACCCTTTTCTGTCCCCTACAATCTCTTTCTCAGAAAATAAAATTTGCTAACCTTTCTTTACTCCATCTTTATTTTCATTTCTGGTGCTCGACTGAGCTACAGTCTGTGACCTTCAATGTAAAACATTAAAAAAATTACTCCTGTAGCTACAACCACTGTCCCTAGTTCTCTCTCAGCTCAAAGCCAAACGAAATCTCCATCTAAAACTTTCCTTTCCTCGAAGTGCCTGTTCGAGAATAAGGTGCCGCAAAACTGCTTTGAAATTTACTACAACATGGTTGTTTTAAAGTTTAATATAAACAAATTTTTGTTGAGCCGCTTTCTTAAATAATTAAATTCCCTCATCGTTACCAATACTCATATTTTACTCTCACAGTCCACCTGACAATCATTTAATCCTAATCCTCAAGTGGTCTTTTGATATGTTGTGATACTTGAATATATACTCCCACGTCGCTGAAAAAGTTTATTTGAAATAGAAGCGCCCAAACACATGGCAGTTTGTATATAATGTGAGTAGGTCTCCAAACAGAGAAATAATTCACATCAAACACTTCGTCAATGTCCTTTGCTCTATGTTTGACTCATATTTTTTTTATTCAATTTTCACCTCAAACAAGGCACAGTGCCACTTTGAAGTAGGTGGCTACTCTCGGGGACATAAATTGCAGGGGTATTATGAAGGCAGAGCAGTGGCAAGATGTCTGTTCACATTACACTTGAACTTCTGCATGTCAGTATAGTTGGGAAAGCAGAATCCCGGAAGCCAGTTCCAAAGTTTAGCAGTTCTAGGGAAGAAACTATTGGAGTAGAAGGCTTTCACACACCTAGGGATATCTACTGTGAAGGGGTGGGATTTAGCTGCTTGTCGAGTTTGTTGAAGGTGTTCACGTCGAGGGGGTACAAGTGCTTCTAGTTCGTCAAAGCATCCACCATTAAAGTACTTGTAGAACAAGCAGAGAAATGCAACATTTCGTCGATGGGACAGAGGCTGAAGCCTAAATGACAGTTCATGACCTATCAGGTTGGCGACTCTTTTTTTAACGCTGTCAATAAGTGAGAGACAAGTAGCAGATGCACCAGCCCAAATGTGACAACGGCACACTATACATGGGCGAATAGTGGCCTTATACAAGTACAGGATACTTTTCTAGCACGGTAGAGACAGCCCAACTTCTTCGCAGCAGCCTTGGCAATGCTCTCAATGTATCGATTCCAGTTTATGTTTCCTGTGAACTTAATGCCGAGAAGTTTAAAGGAAGTACTTTCGGGTAATGTGTGTTTATTTGTTTTCCTGTCGTGCCTGCTATAGAGAGTGGCGTAATCAGCAAATATACTCATCTCAAAGACAATTTTATCTAGGAGGTAATTTATTAATATCAAGAATAATAAAGGTCCAAGGATAGAACCTGGGGTACTCCCACATTTATGTTATATTGTTTAAATGTACGACCGTCGAGGACAACCTGGATTTTTCTCTGACTTAAGAAGGATTTAATTACATTATATATTCTTCTAGTGATACCATATGATCTAATTTTCCTTAGAAGACCATCGTGCCATACCCTGTCAAAAGCCTTAGATATATCGAGGGCTACCGCTCTACCCTCCCCAGTTTTGTCCAGTGAACGGTATATACGTTCGGAGATTACAGTTATGATATCTGCTGTGAAACGGGCTTGCCTAAATTTATATACATTGTCGGTTAGGAGTTTAGCAAATATAAGGTGATAGACTAGAGATTGATTGATTAAGGACTGAAATATTGTTGCGAAAAGCGGGAGACGGTTAATGGGGCGATAATTTAATGGGCCAGTTCTTTCGCCAGAATTGAAAACTGGTACCACAGAAGCGGTTTTCCAGCACTCAGGGAAGCAAGATTCGTTGAGGCATTTGTTGTAAAGTTTGGAGAGAACTGGAGTAACCTCAGCGGAGCATTTTTTTTATAGCACAGCCGGGATGAGATCGGGTTCACATGCTTTTGAGGTGTCTAGGTCTTTTATGATACCATGTACCTAAGAAGGGGTTATTTTCAAATCATCTAGTGTGGCGTCTGTCAGCAAAGGAAAATCAGGATGGAAATGGTGTGCCTAGTCCAATATGGAGTTAGACGCAAACCGACTAGCAAGTAGGTTAGCCTTTGCGTTTGCCGTGCAAACAACCTCGTGATTGTTTGATAGTGGGGGAATCGTTGTTTG
>NC_136491.1:153692936-153697936 GCF_053919585.1 Euprymna scolopes
TCTCAATAGGGTGACGTTGGATTAGCCAGTAGATTACTCACTCATAGTGACGTTCCGGGTGTGGGGAGATAAAAGAGGGAGGCACCAAAGAGAAGATGTTTCGAATAGGTGAATGAAAAAAATGGAATAAAACTAAAATAGGCGGAACGAAAGGAAGTTAAAAAAAGAAACGATGAAATATTTAGTGAAGAATTAAGAAAGCTTTATTTTGTTACTTGTTATTTTTTATGGCAAATCAACCAAATAAACTTAAAATGAAAGAAAGGATAAATATTTTTATTTCATTCACCTCTATTGCTCCCCTCTGTCATCCCCCACCCCGAGTTATATAACTGCCATATCACCTTCCTACTTTTTGTTTCGTTTTTCTTTCATTGTTTATGTTTTTTTTATTTAATTTATCTTTTTTTCTATTTTATTTCAAAATTCTATCTCACAGATTCTTCATCTAGGTTGTTATTTTTTACGGAATATTAACATTTTGTCGCGTTATTTTATGCCAAATCTAATATTGTGGTAAAATCGTTTGTTCTTATGTTCATGTTCTTTATGTCTTCAAATATTTATGCATGGTTTGCGTGTTTTGTTTGTACGGCATATCGACCCTTTTCTAATTATTTAATGCCAAACTAAATAAGTTCGTGTGTTTCGTATTCTTAATGTCCTCACCTATTTATTCACGGGGATTTGTTTTTGTCAGATTATTTAATGTTGAACGTAATAATTTTTAAATATGCGTTTATTCTTGGAGTTTTTTTTTTCTTTTAAATCTTCAATATTTATGAGACGTGGATTGATTGTTTCTTCTACGTCATCTCAAACTTTTTCATGTCGTTTAATGCCGAATCCGATCAAAAAAGTTTATATGCTTATCGTCAAATATCTATTATTAATTTGGTATGGTTGTTTTGCAGAGAAAAATAGCAGGCCAGAGCATGATTGGGTTTTAAAAAGGGAGAGTCAAATACAATAACATTGAAGTTTGCTGCATTTAAGTCAGCGACACAATATGTTCAGACAGCCTGGTAAAATAATTATTAAAACTGAGGTTTTTGTAAAAAACGAAAGAATTATATATAAGATACAAGTTTACATGTGCCCTGTTGGATCACAGTAATTTCTACTATCTATGTTACAACATAATCACGTTGACACACAGGTTCCGGTTAGATCACCGATGTTAAACAACGTTGAGCTTGGTCAGTACTGAAATTAATGACCTTTTGAGAATTCACGGTGCTGTATGTGATCGCTTGTTTTGTATGCAAGCAGTGTTGATTCAGGAGAAGTGTGACTATTGATTGCGCAACTCTTGCCTCATAATTACACGCACAGCTAGCCTTACAGGAATATCCATTGTCTTTCAAGAGTGAGTGCTACATCATGCCACCTCTCATCTTCGAAGTTGGCTTGAAAGTCAAAACCAAAGTGTATCTGGATGTGCTGAAGAGTGTGGTGATCCTCTGATTCAATCAGGTGGCCACTGGCACACCTTGGGTGTAGCAGCAGGATTCGGCACCAGTTCACGTCGAAAAAGACATAGGGTTGACTTCAGAAGGAGTGCTACGACTTTGTACCCTTCTCTGATTGGGCACCCTCTTCCCCGGTCTGAACTCGCTGAACTACTTCATTTGGCCATGCGTTGAAAACATCACCAACATGAACTCCTACAACAACAAAGCCTGATCTCTGCAATCCGCCGAGTATTCACCAAGCTCTCGCCGCCACTTGTGGAAAAGGCATGCTCCTAGTTCCGGAACCGTATCGAGAAGGTTATTGGGGCTGGAAGCGGTTGTATTGAATAGACGTCAGCTCTACTACATAATCAAGTTAACTAAATTTATTTTTTCAATAAAATTTTTAAAATGAAGCTGTGATATTTTATTTCTTCAGGGCAACACTTTTATCGTTTTAACCTGTATAAAACATTCCTTTAATCATACCATTGATGAATTTGTAGCAAACATAAATAAATAAATTATCGATTCAAATTAGGTAGCTGAACGCAATCGAAATCATGAAGAAATTTTATACGCACCCTAACCTTGTTCTTTTACTTTTTAGAAGATTTCGAATATAAAATAATGATTTTAGGCTTTACAGTTGGAAAATATTTTTCAATGAAAATCATCCTCGATAGTGCTAATAATGTTAGAGAATGGATCAAGAGAGAGAGAGAGAGAGAGAGAGAGAGAGAGAGAGAGAGATGAAGATGTGTAAATTATATTGTAGACACGTTGACCGGAAGTCAAGATCAGCTGATTGGATTATGTGTGAGTCACGTGATCAGGTTAGCTGAATCGTGGAGATTTAGTTTAGACTTAGAAGAGGACGGACGGCTTCACCGTTGTCTCCTCCCCTTCATTGGGGGAAGGACGCTGACGTGTGTAGACACGAGACCAAGAGAACCACACAAGCCAGATTCACTTTCCATCATTCTGCGAGACATCTGGAAAGTGAAATAAAAACAATAAAACCAATTCATCGTGTTGGAGTGAATGAATATTCGTCTAAAACAAGTACCAGTCTCCCCTCCAAGATGAGAAATGTCCAGATGGACTAACATCGAAGACGCAGAACGTATGTCTGAAAATACTTGTATCACACACACACGCGCAACGGCATATGAACAAATAGACAGAACAACTAGACGATCACACAATGTTAACCCTGATTAGATCAGACACGACATTAAGGCTAAGATAATCACACACGATCCCCTTTATGTTATGATATAACGCAACACTAAGAGATGAAACTTAAATAAAATCTCAATCAATAATTTAAAACATATAGAGTTGTAACAGAGCACGTATGAACGCGTGTGAATATACCAGCAGCAGACGAAGAATAGATGACTTACGAAAATACTAGCAGCAGCAGCGGTTAAAGCACGTATGCAAATTATCAGGTGTGTGCAAGCTTGCATCATAGGACAAGGAGAGAAAAATATTCCACGTGTCTGGAAGAGGAAAAAAGTGTGCATTGGGGAAAATAGATGTATAAAGTGAAAGGCGAGCAGACATTCAAGACAGCGTTCTGCACACGAATATAATTTCCCACCTACGAAAGTTTTAGTTTAGTTATAAAGTTTTAAAGCAACTTGAGGGTCCAGACTAATTTTTTACACATGAATCAACACTTATTAAGGCCCGGGCACTCGAGGATAAGAGTAAATGGGTATACATTCGTCAATGTGATTATAGCGTAGTAAACATAAGTAGTGGGAATTTTTTAAATTGGATTACTTAGGGGGATGGTGCATCAAGAACTTGTTTACGTTGGACTTGAAGGCAATCAAACTGTAGTCAGCTGGAAATCAGGTAAATGGAAGCGTTCCACAGGCGTGAGGTTCTAAGAAAGCAACTTTGTTCATGGAATCTGCATTTAGGTTTAGGTATAGATAAAGAATGTGGGAAAGTATTGATAGTGGTTTTGGCTAGACGAGTGTTTTTCGTGAAAGTTTAGAGAGGGAGCACAGACTTAATAATATATATATAGGGAATAACATTAAAGCACGGACAGGTTCGCAACGTCTCTTCTGTGGGAAAGAGGTTGCAGGGAAGAGCAAAGGGCGTCCCCTACTAAGCTATGAAGTCTATTTTTGAACTCTGTCAAGACTAATGTGCATAAAGATAATCTATGTAAAGTTTTATGACATGTGATTTGTAGATATAAAACTATATTGTGTCCCTCAGCGACGCTATGCGTTTGCGAATGTTTTAGAGATAGTATGTTATTGAAAATAAAACACTTTCTTTCTATTAATTCTGTTCACTATTAGGTGCTCGGCAGAAAAAGGGAAACTCTTTGCAGTTGTGATGATTCATTGTTATAGGGGCTTTGCAATGTGACTCCGAGGCGGAAATTCTATGCAATGACTTGTCTCTGATTACTAATATCCTATAATTCGCTTACATTTAGGAGAATAAGGTGACCTTGGGTTTACTTTTAGCACCCTTTTAACTTCCGGGTCCTTTATTATATATTTTCATCACCATATATCCAATGAGCGAGGTTTCTGAGAAAATACTGTTGCCACATATGGGCAGGAGCTGCTAGAAAAGACTTGTCCTGCCTTGATAGGGTTCAAAATAGACTTCGTGGCCTGGTGGGAGATGTCCTTTTCTCTTCGCTGCAACCTCTATCTCACAGAAGAGATGTTGCAAGTTTGTCTCTGCTTTATCGTTATTTTCATGGAAAGTGTTCGACTGAGCTTCAATCCATGGCCCCCCTCGCCAAACTTTCACAAGAAACACTAGACTAGCTGAAAACATTATCAATAATTTTCCCCACTCTTTATCTGTGCCTAAACTTAAACATAGATTCTATGATCAAAGCTTCTTTCTTAGAACTGCACGCCTGTGGAATTGTTTTCCGTTTTCCTGCTTTCCAGCTGTGTATAATATGGTTGTCTTCAAGTCCAATGTGAACAAGTTTCTGATGAGCCGTTCCACTTAAGTTAACAAACTCCTATCCTTACATCATCAACGCTCTGATCCCCAGCTGGCATCAATTGTGATGGATGGCTCTCGTCTGGGTGAGGCCCCCTGTTTTGACAAGCTTCTGGGTTTGACCTTTACTCCTGATCTGAAATGGAACACGTACATCAAGTCTGTTGCCAAGGTCGCTGGGAAAATGGTGGGATCCTTCTACCGCTCCAGAAGATATCTCACTACTGATGCAATTCTCTATCTATATAAAAGCCAAGTACGGCCAAGGATGGAATACTGTTGCCATATCTGGGCAGGAGCTGCCAAAAACAGCCTATCATGCCTTGACAGAGTACAAAATAGACTTCGTGGTTTAGTGGGGGATGCCCTTTTCTCTACCCTGCAACCCCTCTCCCACAGAAGAGACGTTGCGAGCCTATCCTTGTTTTATCGTTATTTTCATGGCAGGTACTCGTCTGAACTCCAATCCCTGGTCCCCTCTCGCCAAACTTTCACGAAAAACACCCGTCTAGCTGAATCCACTGTAAAAAATTTCCCCCACTCTAT
>NC_136491.1:153702936-153745436 GCF_053919585.1 Euprymna scolopes
AGTGTTTTTGATATAGATGTACATAAGAATACTTTTAATTTTTTTATTTACATACAGACCCCACAATTGTAATGAAACACCATTCTGCCAGATAAAACGTACCCATTCCTGTGTCTCGATACATCTTCTATCATTGTATGTAATCCGTTTTTTTTTAAATAGTCAACCATATAGGAACCTATTCGTGACCAGACAAACACCCACATATTAACACACAGACATTCACTTATATATATATATATATATATATATATATATATATATATATATATATATATATATATATATATATATATATATATATATATAAGAAAAATGCGAGCATGGAAAGTAATATGGTTAAGCTTAAACATGAAAAAGAAAAGGATAAGCTCTTCTAGTACAAACTATAATAAATTTATAACTTAAAAGTTTGCAGCATTAAGAATTGATTATATATTGTTATACATTGAATTTAAAACATTCTTAATGCTGCAATATTTTAAGTTATAAATTTAGTATAGTTTTTTATTAGAAAATCTTTCCTTTTTCTTTTCCATGCTTAAGCTTAACCATATTAATGTTCATGCTTGCATTTCCATGATTTCTCCAGGTCTCCAGTAAATTCACTTGTTCTTTGTTTAATTTCAATCCTATTTTTGGCCCCATAAGCATAACGTACAAATGTGTAAAACAATGTACGGCACTCGTCTGCTTTCATTCTCTCTGTTTCACTTGTTACTTCTCATTTTGCGAGAGCGGTGAATTAATAGCAACACTCGTCACTGAAGCGATGTGATTGCTATGGAAACTAGTCGCTCACCTCCTTACGAATTCTTATGATTTTGAACATAAATAAATTCATCATAACTTTTGTTTTTCTGACCAAAAATTGAAAATTTTTCACTATATAATTAAGAAGGTGATCTATAAACTGTAATAAATGTTTGAAATTTGGTCAAAAAATGAGTGAGCGGGTAAGCTTGAAAGCAGTTCTAAATGACAAAAACTGCCACTTAACCATATATTCAAACACGGAGTAGTTTTAATGATACACATCTATATATGTATGCATATATATATATATATATATATATATATATATATATATATATATATATATATATATATATATATATACGTGTACATAGATGTATACATATACATATATATATGAATGCAGTAATATATATGTGTGTGGGTGGGTGCTTTATTTTTGAAGATTAAAAATGTTATGTAAAATATTAAAATATTAGATTATTAATTTAGATATACATATTTTTATAAACATTTTAAAAAGAAAATTAAAAAAATATACAAGTGTCAGATGAACTATCTTATGGATTGTATTAATTTGAATTTTAGAAAATTATTTTTTAATGTGAAGATCTCCTCATAGAGTATGAAAAGATTAAATATCTTACGTTAAGGATAATTACGAATATATATATGTATTTTTTTAAATATAACTTTGCGTATTTTGTGAACTTTTCGTGAGTTGACAAAACTGACAGCTTTCATTCATCTTAGAAATCTATAACGAGAGTGCATAGCTAAACTAATAATTCTGTAAAGAATTAGCATCTGGGCTGATGCATTTATTATTAGTCCCTCACACTTGGACACAATCTTAAATCTAATAGATCCAACAATATCTGTTAAACTCTAATCTCTATACAATCGTCGGAATTTGTTCTTATTTTACAATTAACTTGACTGTGCTCATAGCCTTTGTGCTCCCCTCGAGGTATATACTCCCGACCAACACAACAAGCAGAAATAACCGTAACTTCACTGCTGACGTCCCTAAATACTGGAAATTCTTCTGCAGTAATAGTTTCGTCTCTCGGAATGCTAGTCTTTAGAATCCCCTCACTGTTTCCTGCTTCTCTGACTGAACGAACATGCGGAAATACAATACAGACATTCCACTGCTAAACGTCCCACATATAACACTTTCCCTTGTATGTTGCATTTTCTGTTTTGTTTAATATGGGTTGTTTCCACAAAACACTGAGTTAGTTTTTCCCTAACCTTAACGGTCCACAACATATTACAATGTCGTTAATGATAATAAAATATTAAACAGCTCTAAATGTGTCTAATTTTGTATCCTTTTGCGTGCCTAGCAACTTCCTTCAAACTATTAACCAGGTATTTTTGTGAGCCGACTCAATATTTTATTAATATTGACTACTCTTTATAGTTGCACTAAAACGACAGACATTAAAATTATGTAAACTAAACCCCTTTTTTTTAAAGAACAATATTGAAACGAATAAATTAAAAAAGAGATTCAGGCCAAATTAGAAATAAACTGCATTATTAGATCACGTGATGCGCTTAAACTTAGTATTTGTACAATGCGTTCTCAGGAATGTGTTGGCAGGCCATTAAGTGCTCAGGAAATGAAAAGATGTTCTAATTGTTGCCGTTCATTGCTTTTTTTCTTGTTTCTGCAACTTTGTTTGAAACTTGCCTCAAATATATAGATGGCGGTAGTCGTTGGTTAATTATTTCTAATTTTCACAAAGTGTGTTTGATATCAATTTTATTTTTATTGCGGAATATTATCCTCATCTTTCTTAGTTGTTTCACGGCGTTTCGGCCAACTATTCCTCTGTGGTAACCGCCACGGATACGAACTCTGAATCTCCTGACTGCATTCACTGCAATTACTCCGTTCCATAGTTGTTGTCGCCTCACCATGTCTTGGCCAAGTAAGTCTCTGGCCGGTTTTAGGTAGGTTGGCTGGTTGGTTTTATTTTACGGCATATCAAGCCTTTTCGGGTTATTTAATGCCGAATCCAAAGATTTTGAAGGAAAAAATGTTTTAAGAGAATATATTTGCTGTTTTGACGTCGGTTTCTATTCAACCTATAGTTGGGACCCTAACAGGTACTACCACTCCGGGTCAGAGTGGACATGGGAGCAATGGTAATTAAAGGGTGGCTCCACACTCCCCAAAGCCCACAAGCTGGGGCCTCACCACTGGATATAGTTTAAGGTCATATCCAGGACCCCCCATTGAGGGACCTTTACCCTCTGCAGGGGGGGCAGTCGGCGTATTCTAATGCCCCACCGACAGGGCCGGTTTTGGGTAGGATTGGAACCGCTATCTTCAGAAAATTCTCATCTGGATATCTGAGGATAGCGGTTTCAATCGTACTTAGAGCATGCCAGAGGCTTATTTGGCCAAAAACGTGGTGAGACGACAACAACTGCGGAAGGCAGTAATTGCAGTGAATGCAGTCAGGAGATTCAGAGTTCCTATCTGTCGCGGTTACCACCTGATGAAGTCCAGGGGAATACTTGGCCGAAAAGTCGTGAAAGAACTAAGAAAAGATGAGGATAATAGTCTGCAATAAAAATAAAATTGATAAATAATACTCATCTCAATGAATTCCAATTAAAAATAATGGGTTTGATATATCTGTAATACTGGCTCTCGCTAGGGTAGAAATAATCAGTTGAATTAGATATTACGAAATTTGTATTGGACAGTGGAGTCGATCTTTTGCAATCTGTCTACACTTTCGGTGAATGCTATAGAGCGTGGGTTTCTATGTACAATACATCGACTGCCTGGTTTCTCATTGGAAAAGGAAACCCGGTATTCGATAGAAGAGATGTATTATACATTATTCGTATCATTTTTCTCATCGTGGGTGTTATTTGTAGGTGTATCTTACCGAACTCAGGAATATTTCTGTCGACGTCTGGAATCTAAACAAACCCTTTTATTTCATCCTCAGTGATAACATGCTCTTGTTCCGACAAACCTGGTAGAAGTCTTAAATAATTCGTTATTATATTGTGAGTGTCGCTTGCACTGACTATTGAACCTTCAACCAAAGATTGTAAATTACAACTAAATATATACCACACAAATATATATATATATATATATATATATATATATATATATATATATATATATATATATATATATATATATATGTGTGTGTGTGTGTGGATTTATAAGATCAAAGAATCCAACCTTGATCGCCCTTCGGGGCCCGTGGCGCAGTTGATAGAGACGTTGAATCTCTACGGTTCCAGATGAACATTGTCTGAAGATAGCGGTTTCAATCCCACCCAAAGCGTGCCAGAGGTAATTAGTCAAAAATGTGGTGAGACGACAACTATGGATGGCAGTGATGGCTGAGAATGCAGTTAGGAGATTCGAAGTTCCTATCCGTCGCGGTTACCACCTGACGAAGGCCAGAGGAAGTTGGCCGAAACGTTGTGAACCAATAAAAATATTGAAAAAAAAAAAAAAACAACTAATAAAGATGAGACTAGTAGTCCTAAAAAAATAAGATTAACATAAAATGTTCATCTCAAAAAAAAAAAAAAATTCCAATTAAGGAATAATATATATATATATATATATATATATATATATATATATATATATATATATATATATATATATATAGTCCTTTGGCTTCTTGGACATAAAAACCCATGCTACCGCCAAGCAAACGAATCTGTAAAATTGGATCCAAGCTCTCCTGCCCAATTACCTATATTATAACCTATATTATCAGATGTTCCTTTGTCCTCTTAAATTTGACTTCTTTCGCTCTACACTTTTGCAAATTTCGTCATATTTGACGTTTCAGATCAGACGTTTGTTATAGTTCTATTATTGTTTCTACAATTTCCTTTCTGAATAATGTTTACTATTTATGTGAGGCTGTTGATTTGTATCGTCAGATCGTCCGATTGCTTTATGGTATGCTTTTTTTTTACATAATGATCACCACTTACCAAGGCCCGGAGCCACTCAGGGATAAGGGTTATTGCTTTTAGCTCAACGAATAAAATTCATAATGGAATCTCAACTGAGACTTGTTAAATTTATATACCGGAAAGTGAAATTCGTACATAAAAGGAAAAACCTAAAAGTTCTTCCTCATAAAATATAAATTTAATTTCTTTTTTCCTACTCAATTAAAATTGGCTGATCAACAGACAAGTTTCGAGGAAAATTTACGTTGGTCCGCACACTACCGTACACGTCTTCACTTTGGCTTCCTCGACGTAAAATTGGTTGAAAACTCTGTTTCAAACTCGAATCGATTGAACAGTTGATGCAATCCCTAATTTACAATTCGATACCTACTTCTCGCTTTGTTTTTTCTAGAGAGTTATGCACTGAATAACACGCTCGGGGATTTATACTAGCTGAATTATTCTTTACTTACGGGTGTAGGGATCCAATATATAACAGAATCACCATTTACAGACTCGTTTCTTCTTTTACATAGGCATCACAACCTATCAAGACCCAGAGGCCACTCTAGGATACGAGTTAAAAAGTATACAGTAGTCAATTGGACAATATAGTAATCGGTAGTAATGGAAATTCGATAAATTTGTTAACACGTGGAACGGTTCATCAAGAACTTGTTTACGTTGGACTTGAATACAACCATATCATATTCAACTGGAAAGCAAGTGTGTGGTTCTAAGAAAGAAGATTCTAAAACAGGCGTCAAGAAGCGACAATCGATTCTCCGTATTAAAGGAGACACGGAGTAGCCAAGAACTGAATAATGTTCAACAATGTTTCAAGACTTTTATTGTCAATGAGATCGATGATATTGTCCGTTTTTCAATCAAACTGATTAATTGCCTGCTCCAATCGGAGGTTCATCGCGGTGCACCGGGAGGATGAAATTCATATGCCTCGCTGCAGTGACTTAGTTTACAATACAGTGTAGTCTACATTGCACTGTAGAGAACCTGTAGACCTGATCCAATAGATTACTACGGTTCCTATATCGTTTTCTTATCCTTCTATCATGGTGCAGATAAAAAATCTGATGCTCTTCTTCACAACGTAGTTCTTCTCAGTTTAAATCAAGTCACTACAGATAACGTTCGATGAGATTCAAACGAAAATCTTTAATTTGATGTTTCGAAAAAAATCCTGTAATTATTTAGTTAATCTTCATGATGTCTGTCATTGTTCTGTAATACTGTGATCACACTATTGGTCACCTGACTAGTAATCTACACTTGATCCAACCAATGATTGAACAGATTTTTCAGAAATGGTATGAACATATGTGACAACTCCAGGAAAAATTCGCAAGTAAATATGGTGTTGTGTGAACATATCTTACCGAACATAGTAACCCTCAGAGGGCATAGGTTAGTTCTGTTCAAATTCGAAACCAAATTAATCCATCATTTTAGATTGCATGTGAAGGCAATTGTAGACGTGTTATAATGCCGTGGAACCTGTGATGTTGGAATAAAACAAACTGTTAGCTTTGGTGTCTGTTCTTCTGTCAGATAGGGGTAGCTTGCTTAAGACTAATCAAACCATGAATCAACGCATTATCTAATTCAAATAAGTGCGACAACTAAAAGCGATTGCCAACTATAAACTTGAAACAGAGTTCTGACTAGAATAATTCGTGTTATTACCATCAGATAAGGCGGGGAATTGCGATAGAACCGCACTTGTGACCTGCGTACCAGTAAGTCTTACTATTTCACAGGTAACAAACCAGATATGAGATCTTGAGTTATGTAAAAAGTATGAGGTGTGAATAACGAAAAATTGCTAGCTAGATTTCATGGCGAATGTTGTGGAGGTATTAACAGTTAATGTTGCGGATGAAACCTGGGCAGTGTTCGTCATGAAGAGGATGATAACACCACATGTATGTTATCGGGAATCCACCAAGACGATATATCTAATACTTTCATTATAAGTTATAAAGGTGTCTATGAGTTTGTCATATTTGAAAACTGCAATGTCTCTCTTCCTGTATAAATAGGTACTTGAAAAGGAGAGTCTTTCCTCAAATTAATGAAAACTAATACGAGGTGGTAGACCAAGCTATAAAAACGATTAGTTAAAGAATGTGTCCATATAACATTTGGAAACATGTATGGAACTGAAATTTTAGAATCATCTCCATCATTTTAGAAGCAACTAGACTCACGAAAAAGAATTCCTGGCAAATATACCCCGTGAACCAAATGCAAGAGAGATTCAAAAAATTGTACTTGAAGAGACGCCTGGCATCTTAAAACGTCTCTCGATTGGAATATATCTGAAAGAGAAGAAATGCCTGACATCCGGTAGTTGTAACAAGATTATATGAAAATTAAAAAAATCTGAACGATAAAAACCCGTAGAGGGGATGGCTCTCAACTAAGTAAAGGCTGAAGTAAACCATGCAAAGAAGTTAAATTCTAATTGGAAGACGAATTTAGATCTTGAAATGGCTTGGCCAATAGTCTGCTTGTAATGGTGATATTAACAGTTTAGAAAAATGTGCAGGCAGATTTGTTTATGTGCGAAGGTACGATTATTTATCAAGGTCTAAAGACACTCGAAAATAAGGGTTAAGTGAGTATCAGGCAGACCTGATGCTTCAAAAATACGTATGCGTCTAATAGTGAATGCTTGTAGGAATTGGCTAAACTTCATTAAACGCTACACTAAACAGCAAAATATTATGTGGCTGAATCCATAAAATAAACCAATAACAACAATACAATGTTTGTTTTCTTTAGATTCTGTTTTTTTCTTTCCTTTTTTTACTGTGATTTCACCTCAAACAAAGCACAGTGTCACTTGGACGGAAAATATCACTATTTCGGACAGAATCTATAGGGATACTATGCAGGAAGTTGAGCAGTGAGATGTCCGTTTACATCAACACTTAGAACTTCTGCATGTCAGTACAGTCAGCAAAGCAGAGACCAGGGAGAGAATTCAAAAGTCTAACATTTGGAGGGAAGAACTACTGAGTAGAAGGATTTCTGGCATCTAGAGCTCTCTACAGTGTATGGGTGGGATTTTGTTGCTTGCCGGGTTAGTCGGGTTTTTCACTTTGATGCCGATTACACTAGATTTACCGCTTCGCCTTGTTTTTATGACTTACTTTACATCGTCCAGTGCAAATAGCGACAGTCGATATATTTATTACAACAAGAAGAGGCAAGTTACGTTCTTTGAAGGTCTCTTTCTTGCGTGCAGGTCATTTAGTTTGTTGAGCTCATCAAAAGTTATAAGCTTTGGTCTCCTTCATTAAGCCGCACCAAGTTTACTTGACATTCATTTATTTTTTTATTAGCGGAAATCCCATCTCTCTCTCTCTCTCTCTCTCTCTCTCTCTCTCTCTCTCTCTCTCTCTCTCTCTCTTTATATATATATATATATATATATATATATATATATATATATTAAACTATTTCATGGTTCAAAAAAGATACAGCGCTTTGATAAAAACATATGAAAAAACCCTAGGCTCCCTTTCATTAACAGATTCATCAGGAGTTAATCATTGGTTATTCAAAAAGCAAAATAAAAAAAAAACAACGAACTAAATTTTAACGCAATAGACAAAGTTGTTAGTTTGTTGCATTTTCTAACTGCCCACGTATAGTTTTGTTTTAATAGATTTTAACTAGCTGGACCTGTGGAAATTCCACAGGGAACTCATTCACATGTAATATATTGATGTTGGCATTATGTAGATGTTCAGCGGAAATGGAGACGCTCTTTTCTTAAAACTGCAAAAGTATTTATCTAAGCAAGCAAATACGTACGGCGTAGCCCGGTCGTAAAGTACGCTTAAATATCATATTTTAATCAATATTATTAATATCAGCTTTTTTATATATTTTTACAGAGTCAATGTTCTAGCGATTTTTATATATTATAAAGTTAAGATTTCAAAAATAAAAAAATTATATCTATATGACTTGGGTGAATCGAAACTGAATCGAAAATTATATATATATATATATATATATATATATATATATATATATATATATATATATATATATATGAAAGTGTCTGTATGTGTGTCTGTGTGTATGTGTACATGTCGCTACGCAATAACTCTGTCAAATTTTAGTCTACAGAATCGAAATTTGATATACAGGGTACTAAGATTGGGGAAAATCGATGTGATTGGTTTCGGGCCAGAAATTTAGCGATTATGGGGTCTAAGTTAAACGATTTGACCTTTGAGAACTCTACCAAACTCATCCGACAATTTTGGGTCTACACACTTGAAATTTTAGATATAGGTTTCTTAGACATGGATCTAATTTAATAACTGGATTTGATCACAGCACAATAAATTTAAAGGGGTCATAATAGAGGTCAAAGTTTTAAAAAATGACCCTTTTTTTTTTTTGCTAAGCATACACCCCCAAACACCCGAGCAACGCCGGGCACCCATGCTAGTATATATATATATATATATATATATATATATATATATATATATATATATATATATATATATATATATATACTTGAGTTCCTTTAGCTATAATCGAAACTTAAATAATGAAAAATTCTTGACAAAATTATTTTTTAAAAAATAGATTACTGGAGTGCTATCAGCTATAATATAACTACTATAATAAAAAAAAAAGAAAAAATGCCGGAAATTATGTTCTATTAGAGTAGATAAACTTAGGACTTTATAAAAAAAAGTTAGAACTTTTTTAACAATAAAAAAAAATGTAAATTAAATATTTTAGACATCTGAACGAAACGACTTTTATTATATAAATAGATAGGCACTCGACCAAGTTATCCGGAAGTAGAAATCTTACGCTCTAGAAAGACATGATATGCCAGCTACCAGTTGACAAAAAGACGGCGGGGGGGACACTATGGCAAAAACGTTAAGTATTTTTTTTAAAACTAATCCTAAATGGTTTTTTATGTTACCTTGTTTAAACTTGTTTTTCGTGTTTTATTTATTATTTTGTCTGTATTCTCCTGTCTTCTTGTCTGTATTCTCCTGTCTTATCCGTCATCCCCCCATGCTACAAAGTTAAACGATAAAAACAAACAAAATGCCGGCAACTAACGATAAAAGAAAAAATGCCGGAAATTATTCTCTATTAGAGTAGATAAAGTTAGGACTTTATTTAAGTAGTGTACTTAATATATACTATTACTGCAAGCTTTCCTGTATTGAAAATGCTTGCTTCCTTGCTGGCCAATCAAACCATCTAATATAGTTAGCCTTATGTTAAAGTACATTCGAAATATAATACAGTGCAAAGACACAGTTACTCATGAAAACGAAGCTCCTAAAATAAAACCTTGAATAATTATCTAAACTCGAATGTAAATTAATATTAAGCCGACTTTACAAATTGATAATAGTTAATTATTGGATTTTAATTAATTATAAGGTGAAACTCTAATGATTCAAACTCGATAGATAACGACAAACTTCCACCCATTAATATGGGGGGGGGAGGTTATCATCAAGTGTCCTGAATTGTTAACTTAGCCCCGGACTTACTACTTAGATACAAATAAGTCACTTGTACCCATTCCCCTCCTCCCCCTTTTTTTAAAATGGAGAGTAGATAATACAGTGGATGTGTTATTTGCAGCTCCAGTAACTCTCGCTTCTCCTATTTTGCCATTCCGTTCTCATTCAATGAGTGAGTTTTCTGACAAAGGGTGAAGAAAAAGCTGCTTAAAGGTCGGTAGTACTTGGTGACCAGTAGTCTGAGATGTCGGAAATTTTTCTGTCTCTGTTTGTCCTTGTGGCCATGTCACTAGTAAGGGTGCTGGAGGTAAATGTTTTGTCTGGGCTGACGTTATCCGCCTGATAGTCAGGGACCCGAACCTTGGATTAACCACTAAGGAGACTGTCCTATCAGCAGGCGCAAAGTACTGGGACTGCTGTATTGCCATTTGGTGAGTGGATTTGGACCATGCAGTAGTCTCTGGTGGGGACTCTCGATGCCATACTAGTGGGAAATTGTTACGGCTTTACCTTTTCGTATGCTACAAAAAAAAATCCTGTCTTTTTCTCTCTTACTTTCCCTCTCTGTACTGCTCTAACCAAGTATGCCAACCTATTGCACAAATCCCAAAACCTCAACAGGAAATATCTCCAGAATAAAAACTCGATTAAACCTAGAACCCCATCTTCCAACGTAGACCGCTACTACAATATCTCCTTCTCCAACATCAGGGGTCTACGTTCCAACCTTCCAGAGGTTGAAACCCAATTACAGGAGACGAAACCGGACATATTATTTCTAAGTGAAACTGGAATAGGGCCGATAACTTCCCTAGATGAGTTCAAAATTAATGGATACTCTAATGTAACAGCTAAATCTGACACCCAAGATCACCATGGGCATGGAATATGTGCCTACATTAAAGATGGCTTCCCGTGTGGAAGGGATATTTCTAGAGAAGATCCTAATTTACCCTATATGTGCTTCAGGGTTGCACTTACTAACACCACTGCATTTATATTTGCCCTCTATAGGCCCCACAACAGCGGAGTTACTATCTTTAAGAGCATATCTGAGAAAATAGACCACATAATGTCTTCAAATCCCTCGGCTAACATCCACATCTGTGGTGACTTCAACGTCCATAACGTTGAATGGCTGACCCATTCAAATAAGACAGATGATGAGGGGAGGTTTTGTCATGATTTTGCCATTGCTTATGACCTCACTCAGATTGTTCGTGAACCCACCCGTGTGCCCGATACACCCGGTCAATATGCAAGCCTCCTCGACCTTTTTCTCTCAACTTCCCCTGAGCTATGTTCATGTTCCATTCATTCTCCTCTAGGATCCTTCGACCACTCCGTCGTATCAGTTAAGATAAAAACGAAATGTAAGAAGCCCCCAGACGTACCCCTCATCCGTACTGTATACCGATACTCTATGGCTGACTGGGATAGCTTCCGTAAATTCATATCTGATTTACCTTTCCACTCCATGTTTAAAAAGGAAGTGTCCTCTATACTATCAGATCTGACCGAATGGTTAATTGTAGCCATAGACCAATTCATACCATCTAAAAATTCCAACAAAAACCTAACAGCCAGCCATGGTTCTCCCCAGAATGTGCTGCTGCTATCGCGCACAGAAATCACTTTTTCCATAACCACCAACGTAATAGATGCACTGAGACTAAAGCTGCTTTCAGGACTGCCAGCAACCACTGTAATAAAGAAATAAAAAATTCAAGAGAGCTATATGCCCAGTCTGTTAAATCCAAGGTAGCTGATCAGCGGCTTGGTTCCCACCAGTTTTGGCAAATAACAAATAGGATCCTAAACAGAAGTGTGCGGTCTATCCCAACCATTATCAATGGACCAGAGGTTATCTCGTCAGCGTCAGACAAGGCCAACCTATTTGCAAAGAACTTTGCAGCTAATTCTACCCTATGCGACGAATGCTATCAACTCCCCATATTTCCTCCTATAACACAGAACAAGCTAGGTAACATACAAATATCCGTGCATGAGGTCGCCAAGCTAATCAAGAACCTTGATTCCAGTAAAGCAACTGGCCCTGATGGCATCCCAATTATAATGTTAAAAAAGCGTCAACCAGAACTTGCTCCCATACTTACGAAACTATTTAAGCGCTGCCTTAAGGAGAAGTGCTTTCCGACTCTCTGGAAGACCTCATCAGTTTGCCCTGTATTTAAGAATTCAGGTGATAGGTCATCTCCCTCTCAGTACAGACCAATAAGTCTCCTGTGTGTTATGAGTAAGTTGCGGGAATCCATATTAAATAAAGAAATAGTCAACCATCTCAGCAGGAATAATCTTCTTAGTGACACACAATATGGTTTCCGCTCTGCAAGATCTACCGCAGATGTGCTGACGGTTATATCCCACAGGATTAGTGAATCTCTTGACAAAGGCTTCCTTTCTAGGGCAATTGCTCTTGACATATCAAAGGCATTCGACAAGGTATGGCATAAGGGTCTACTTCAAAAGATTTCCAGCTTCGGTATAACTGGAAATGTTTTCTCAATCATTAAATCATTTCTCTCCGATAAGCTCATAAGAGTAGTGGTAGATGGACAAAAATCGGAGGCCTGCAATATAAATGCTGGATTCCCTCGGGGGTCAATCCTAAGCCACACTCTCTTCCTGATCTACATCAATGATCTCCCTAAACACATACTTAAATCATTCGTTGACATCTATGTTGATGACACGACCATCTACGGCAACACATCAAAGCCTGTAAATGACAAAGTTCTCTCTGATTCTCTCTCCTCTTATCTCGAGCGCGTGGTTCAGTGGGGGAAGATGTGGCTGGTTACCTTTAATGCATCCAAAACCAAACTCATATCCTTACATCATCAACGCTCTGATCCCCATCTGGCATAAATTGTGACGGATGGCTCTCGTCTGGGTGAGACCCCGTGTTTTGACAAGCTTCTGGGTTTGACCTTTACTCCTGATCTGAAATGGAACACGTACATCAAGTCTGTTGCCAAGGTCGCTGGAAAGATGGTGGGATCCTTCTACCGCTCCAGAAGATATCTCACTACTGATGCAATTATCTATCTATATAAAAGCCAAGTAGGTCCAAGGATGGAATACTGTTGCAATATCCGGGCAGGAGCTGCTAAAAACAGCCTATCATGCCTTGACAGAGTACAAAATAGACTTCGTGGCTTAGTGGGGGATGCCCTTTTCTCTACCCTGCAACCTCTCTCCCACAGAAGAGAAGTTTCGAGCCTATCCTTTTCATCGTTATTTCCATGGCAGGTGCTCGTCTGAACTCCAATCTCTGGTCCCCCCTCGCCAATCTTTCACGAAAAAACACCCGTCTAGCCGAATCCACTGTAAAAAATGTCCCCCACTCTTTATCTGTGCCTAAATAAAAACGTGGATTCCATGAACAAAGCTTCTTTCTTAGAAGTGCACGCCTGTGGAACTCTGTTCCGTCAGCCTACTTCCTACCGGACTACAAATTGGATGTGTTCAAGCCCAATGTTAACAAATTCCTAATGAACCGCCCCCTTAAGTAAACACTTCATCAAATCCTCACACTAACGTAATGTACTTGCAATAACCCTTATCCCTGAGTGGCTTTCGGGCCTTGATAAGTGGTGATCACTGTGTAAAAATAAAAAAACGAAACCGAAACAAAAAATTATGAACAATTATTGGCAAACTATCTATTGCAAGAAATGGAAGTCCACAACAATTAAACGACAGTCACTCAGATGTAAGCGTGACACACAAAATAAATAACACATGTTCTATCCTATTAATATATAGATATTTAAAAGGCGACGTTTTTAATTTCTGTTTATCCTTAAAAGACATTCCTTGAATGCATTAAAAAGTCACCCACCATGCACCAGTAAGAGGCATTAATCTAACCAATACGAAAACTAAGAAAATGGTATCGCAAAAATAAAGGCAGTCACATTTTTTATGATTTTTTTAAAAATCCATTTTCACCCCAAACAAGGAGTATTGCCATTTGGAACGTAAGAGGCGACTATTTGGAATTGTGTCGAAAAGAAGACTATGACAAGTTCAGCAACGAAATGTCTGTTCACATTACATTTAAAATCTTGCGGATGAGTAGAATAATGAAAGCAGAAAGGATGAAGAGAATTCCAACGTCTAGCAGTGAAGAAACTATTACAGTAAAAGTCTTTCCGGTATTAGGAACCTCAAGAGGATAAGAGTGTGGCTTTTCTGCTTGTCGGATTAATTGGGGTTATATGCGTCGAGGGGACAGAAATGCAATAAGTTCATCAGAACACATTCCATTAAAGTACATGCAAAGCTAGCATAGAGACGCCCTATTGCACCGATGGAACAGAGGCTGCCGGTTGGAAGATAGTGCCGGACGTATTAAATTTGAAAGTATTTTTTGCAGTAGATAATGCACTGTGAATGTGTTATCGGCAGCTCCAGTAGCTCTCGCTTCTCCTTTTTTGTCCCTCGGTCCTTATTTCCAATGAGTGATTTTTCTGACAAAGGGTGAAGAAAAAGCGGCTTTCCTGGTCGGTAGTACTTCATGAAAAGTAGCCTGAGATTTTGAAAATTTTCTGTTTCTATGTCTATCCATGTAGCCATGTCACTAGTAAGGGTGCTGGAGGTAAACGTTTCATCTGGGCTGACCTTACCAGCCTGATAGTCAGAGACCCGAACCTTGGATTAACCACTAAGCAGGTTGTCCTATCAGCAGGTGTAAAGTACTTGAGCTACTGTATTGCCATTTGGTGAATGGATTCTGGACGATGCAGTAGTTTCTGGTGGGGCCTCTCGATGCCATACTAGTGGGTAATTGTTACTGCTTTACCTTATCATGTGCTACAAAAAATCTCCTTTCTTTTTCTCTCTTATTTTCCCTCTCTGTCCTGCTCTAACCAAGTCTGTCGACCTGTTCCACAAATCCCTTAAGCTCAACACGAAACATCTCCAGAATAAAAATACGAATAAACCTGGCACCCCATCATCCAATGTAGACCGCTACTACAATATCTCCTTCTCCAACATCAGGGGTCTATCTTCCAAAAATCCAGAGGTTGAAACACAATTTTAGGAGACGAAACCGGACATATTTTTCCTAAGCGAAACTGGCATAGGGGCGACAACTTCCCTAGATGAGTTCATAATTAAAGGATACGCTAATTCAACATCTAAATCTGACCCCCAAGATAGCCATGGGCATGGAATATGTACCTACATAAAATATGGCTTTCCATGTGGTAGGGAAATCTCCAGAGAACACCCTAATTTATCTTATATGTACTTCCGAGTTGCACTTGCTTACACCACCACATTTATATTTACCCTCTATCGCGTGACTTCGGTGTCCATAATGTGGAATAGCTGACCCACTCAAACAAGACAGATGTTTAGAGGAAGTTCTGTTATGATTTTTCCATGGCCTATGACCTCACTAAGATTATTTGCGAACCCACCAGTGTGCCCGATATTACCGGTCAGTATGCAAGCCTACTAGACCTTTTTCTCACAACTTCCCCTGAGCTATGTTCATGTTCCGTTCTATCTCATCTGAGATCTTCCGCCCACTCAGTTGTATCAGTTAAGATAAAAATGAAATGTGATAAGTCTTCAGATGTACATCTCCACCGTACTGTATATCAATACTCTATGGCTGACTGGGATAGCTTCCGTACATTTATATCTGATCTACAACTGCATTCCATGTTTAAAAAGGACGTGTCCTCTATAGTATCAGACCTGACCGAATGGTTAATTGTAGGCATAGATAGATTCATACCATCCAAAATTTCCAAGAAAAACCTAACAGCCAGCCATGGTTCTCCTCATAATGTGCTGCTGCCATCACGCACAGAAATCACTTTTTTCATAGGTGCCAACGTGATAGATGTACTGAGAAAAACCTGCTTTAAAAACTGCCAGCAACCACTGTAAAAGAGTAATAAAAATGCAAGACAGCTATATGCTCAGTCTGTTAAATCCCAAGTAGCTGAACAGCAGCTGGTTCTTACCAGTTTTGGCAAATAGAAAACAGGATCCTGAACAAAAGCGTGCGTTCTATCCCAACCATCATCAATGGTCCTGAGGTCATCTCGCGAGCATCAGACAAGGCCAAACTATTTGGCAAGAACATTACAGCAAATTCTAGCCTATGCGATGAAGGCCATCCACTTCCCATATTTCCTCCTATAACAGCCAACACGCTATGCAACATACAAATATCTGTGCGTGATGTCGCCAAGCTAATCAAGTACCTTAATTATAGTGTTGAAAAAGCTTAAACCAGAAATTGCCACCATACTTACAAAACTATTTAAGCGTTGCCTTAAGGAGAAGTGCTTCCCAACATCCTGGAAAACTTCATCCGTATGCCTATCGTCTCCCTCTCAGTACTGACCAATACGTCTCCTGTGTGCCATGAGTAACTTGCTAGAATAAATTAATATTAAATAAAGAAGTAGTCAACCACCTCAGCACAAATAACCTTCTTAGTGACATGCAATATGGTTTCCGTTCTGCTAGATCTACAGCAGATGTGCTAACGGTTATATCTCATAGGATTAGTGAATCTCTTGACAAAGGCTTCCTTTCTAGGGCTCTTGACATATCGAAGGCCTTCGATAAGGTATGGCATAAGGGTCTACTTCACAAGATTTCCAGCTACAGTATGACTGGAAATGTTTTCTCAATTATTCATTCATTTCTCCTCTCCGATAGGTTCATAAGAGTAGTGGTTTATGCGCAGAAATCAGAGGCCCACAGTATTAATGCTGGAGTCCCTCAGGGGTCCATTCTGGGCCCAACTCTCTTCCTGATCTACATCAATGATCTCCCTAAACACATACTTAAATCATTCGTTGACATCTATGCTGATGACACGACCATCTATGGCAACACATCAAAGGCCGTAAATGACAAAGTTCTCTCTGATTCTCTCTCCTCTGATCTCGAACGCGTTGTACTCTGGAGGAAGAGGTGTCTGGTTACTTTTAATTCATCTAAAACCAAGCTCCTATCCTTACATCATCAACGCTCTGATCCCTTTCTGGCATCAATTGAAATGGATTACTCTCGCTTTGCGGTGGCCTCACGTTTTGACAAGCTTCTTGGGTTGACCTTTACTCCTGATCTGAAATGGAATACGTACATCAAGTCTGTTGCCAAGGTCGCTGGAAAAATGGTAGGATCCTTCTACCGCTCCAGAAGATATCTCACTGCTGATGCAATTCGTTATCTATATAAAAGCCAAGTACATCAAAGGATGAAGTACTGCTGCCCCATATGGCAAGAGCTGCTAAAAACAGCCTATCCGGCCTTGTACAGAATACACAATAGACTTTGTGGTTTAGTGGGGGATGCCCTTTTCTCTTCCCTGCAACCTCTCTCTCACAGAAGGGACGTCACGAGCCTGTCTTTGTTTTATCGTTACTTCCATGGCAAGTGCTCCTCTGAGCTACAATCTCTGGTCCCCCCCTCGCCAATTTTTCACGATAAACACCCGGCTAGCTGAAACCACTGCCAGTAATTTTCCCCACTCTTTATCTGTGCCAAAATCAAAACGTAGATTTCTATGAACAAAGCTTCTTTCTTAGAAGTGCACGCCTGTGGAACTCTCTTCCGTTTGTCTGTTTCCCACCTGACTACAACTTGGATGTCTTCAAGTCCCACATAAATAAATTCCTGATGAACCGCCCCTTTAAGTAAAACACTTTATCAAATCTCCAATACTAACGATTAGTACGATACTATCCCATTGATTACTGTACACGTAATAACCCTTATCACCGAGTGGCTTCCGGGTCTTGATAAGTTGTGACTACCATGTAAAAAAGAAAAAGAAATTAAATATAATTTAATGTAAAAAGGTGTTACTTTTCATTTTAATATGATGCAGCAAAAATAATTGTAGTTCGCTATCGGGACGAGTTTTTTATGGTATTACAAAGTTTGTGCCAGAGCTGTAGGGTCGAGTATGTGTGTAACATTTGGGCAAAATTGAACTATTAAGTTCATATGGAGTTAAAATCCGAGTTTATTTTGTTTGTTGAGATTGGATTTAAAATAACATTTGTCAAATTTAATGAACGTTTCTAAACATTCCTATGATGTGCAAGTCAATTCGTGCTGTTTCAAATTTAACTAACAATTTAATCAAGAAACGTAGTTTATATGGAAACATTAAAGACAATATCCAGTTTTACTATTTTTTAATAAATACATGTTTCCTGTATATAATTCGCGAGTTCTCTCCCTCCCCCATCCTCTCTCACTTAATTTCTCTTCCTTTTTATCTCTATATTTTATTTTGTTGTTTTCATGTGTAATAAAACACGCTGCCAAAAGCAGGTAATTTTTCATAGGAGAAAGTATTACCATTGTCGGTTCAGAGGGAATAAAAAATAATAATGGCAAGCAATCTACAAAAGATTAATGCAAGCAACAGTAAACGTAGTCACTAGTTTTGTCTTCTCTGCGCCAGCCTCTCAAACCAAAGGTTCTCAAGTCCTTCGCCAGCTTTACTCAAGGCACGCCTCCATGCTGGTCTATCTTCGGCTAGCTCCTCCCACACATTCACATCGATGCCAAGAGTGATCAGATCTCGTTTGGCCACGTCTTTAAAGTGCAGCAACGGTCGACCGCGGCTTCTTGTTTCATTTGCCAGTTTGCTGTAGAGGATATCCTTAGGGAGACGGCCATCAGGCATTCTGCGCTGGTGTCCAAGCCAACTCGATCGTGGGATCTTGAGTGTCTAGAACAAGGAGCGGCTGCCGGCACGTTTAGCACCTCTTCATTGGTTATTCTATCTCACCAATTGATGTCCATGATATGACTGGAATAGGGTCGACGACTTCCCTATATGAGTTCATAAGTAACGGATACTCTAATTTAACAGCTAAATCTGACACCCAAGATCGCCATGGGCATGGAATATGTGCCTACATTAAGGATGGCTTTCCGTGTGGCAGGGATATCTCTATAGAAGATCCTAATTTACCCTATATTTGCTTCAAGGTTGCACTTGCTAACACCACTGCATTTATATTTGCCCTCTATAGGCCCCACAACAGCGGCGTTACTATCTTTAAGAGCATATCTGAAAAAATAGACCACATAATGTCTTCAAATCCCTCGGCTAACATCCACATCTGTGGTGATTTCTACGTCCCTAACGTGGAATGGCTGACCCATTCAAATAAGACGGATGATGAGGGGAGGTTTTGTCATGATTTTGCCATTGCTTATGACCTCACTCAGATTGTTCGCGAACCCACCCGTATGCCCGATACACCCGGTCAATATGCAAGCCTCCTAGACCTTTTTCTCTCAACTTCCCCTGAGCTATGTTCATGTTCCGTTCATTCTCCTCTAGGATCCTCCAACCACTCCGTCGTATCAGTTGATAAAAACGAAATGTAAGAAGCCCCCAGACGCACCCCTCATCCGTACTGTATACCGATACTCTATGGCTGACTGGGATAGCTTCCGTAAATTCATATCTGATTTACATCTGCACTCCATGTTTAAAAAGGAAGTGTCCTCTATAGTATCAGATCTGACCGAATGGTTAATTGTAGGCAGCTACCAATTCATACCATCTAAAAATTCCAACAAAAACCTAACAGCCAGCCATGGTTCTCCTCAGAATGTGCTGCTTCTATCGCGCACAGAAATCACTTTTTCCATAGCTACCAACGTAATAGATGCACTGAGACTAAAGCTGCTTTCAGGTCTGCCAGCAACCACTGTAAAAGAGTAATAAAAAATGCAAGAGAGCTATGTGCCCAGTCTGTTAAATCCAAGGTAGCTGATCAGCGGCTTCGATCCCACCAGTTTTGGCAAATAACAAATAAGATCCTGAACAGAAGTGTGCGTTCTATCCCAACCATTATCAATGGACCAGAGGTCATCTCGTCAGCGTAAGACAAGGCCAAACTATTTGCAAAGAACTTTGCAGCTAATTCTACCCTATGCGACGAATGCTATCAACTCCCCATATTTCCTCCTATAACACAGACCAAGCTAGGTAACATACAAATATCCGTGCATGAGGTCGCCAAGCTAATCAAGAACTTTGATTCCAGTAAAGCAACTGGCCCTGATGGCATCCCAATTATAGTGTTAAAAAAGCTTCAACCAGAACTTGCTCCCGTACTTACGAAACTATTTAAGCGCTGCCTTAAGGAGAAGTGCTTTCCGACTCCCTGGAAGACCTCCTAAGTTTGCCCTGTATTTAAGAATTCAGGGGATAACTCATGTCCCTCTCAGTACAGACCTATAAGTCTCCTGTGTGTTATGAGTAAGTTGCGGGAATCCATATTAAATAGAGAAATAGTCAACAACCTCAGCAGGAATAATCTTCTTAGTGACACACAATATGGTTTCCGCTCTGCAAGATCTACCGCAGATGTGCTGACGGTTATATCCCACAGGATTAGTGAATCTCTTGACAAAGGCTTTCTTTCTAGGGCAATTGCTCTTGACATATCAAATGCCTTCGACAAGGTATGGCATAATATCTACTTCACAAGATTTCCAGCTACGGTATAACTGGAAATGTTGTCTCAATCATTAAATCATTTCTCCCGATAGGCTCATAAGAGTAGTGGTAGATGGACAAAAATCGGAGGCCTGCAATATAAATTCTGGAGTCCCTCAGGGGTCAATCCTGGGCCCAACTCTCTTCCTGATCTACATCAATGACCTCCCTAGACACATACTTAAATCATTCGTTGACATCTATGTTGATGACACGACCATCTACGGCAACACATCAAAGGTTGTAAATGACAAAGTTCTCTCTGATTCTCTCTCCTCTGATCTCGAGCGCGTGGTTCAGTGGGGGAAGATGTGGCTGGTTACCTTTAATGCATCCAAAACCAAGCTCCTATCCTTACATCATCAACGCTCTGATCCCCATCTGGCATAAATTGTGATGGATGGCTCTCGTCTGGGTGAGGCCCCGTGTTTTGACAAGCTTCTGAGTTTGACCTTTACTCCTGATCTGAAATGGAACACGTACATCAAGTCTGTTGCCAAGGTCGCTGGAAAGATGGTGGGATCCTTCTACCGCTCCAGAAGATATCTCACTACTGATGCAATTATCTATCTATATAAAAGCCAAGTAGGTCCAAGGATGGAATACTGTTGGAATATCTGGGCAGGAGCTGCTAAAAACAGCCTATCCTGCCTTGACAGAGTAAAAAATAGACTTCGTGGCTTAGTGGAGGATGCTCTTTTCTATTCCCTGCAATCTCTCTCCCACAGAAGAGACGTTTCGAGCCTATCCTTGTTTTATCGTTATTTCCATGGCAGGTGCTCGTCTGAACTCCAATCTCTGGTCCCCCTCGCCAATTTTTCACGAAAAAAACCCGTCTAGCTGAATCCACTGTGAAAATTTTCCCCCACTCTATATCTGTGCCTAAATCAAAACGCGGATTCCATGAACAAAGCTTGTTTCTTAGAACTGCACGCCTGTGGAACTCTGTTCCGTCTGCCTGCTTCCCTCTGGACTACAAGTTGGATGTCTTCAAGTCCAATGTTAACAAATCCCTAATGAACCGCCCCCTTAATTAAACACTTCATCAAATCTCCACACTAACGTAATGTACTTGTAATAACCCTTATCCCTGAGTGGCTTCCGCGCCTTGATATTTGGTGATCACTGTGTGAAAAAAAATTTCGCAAGCATCGGAGATGGTAGACGTTCAGCCTTTTCTCCTGACGAACATACGTGGTCCAAGTCTCTGCTCCATACAGTAGGGTACTCAGAACACAGCATTTGTAGATGCAACATTTTGTGCGAGAAGTGAGGTATTTATTGAACCATGCCCTTTCACGTAGTCGGTTGAAAGTAGACGCTGCTCTATCTATGCGCGTCTGTAGCTCCTGTTTAATGGATACTCCTTTGTTAATGTTGGATTCAAGATACGCAAAGTTTTCGACAGTCTCTAGTTTGTGGCCATTGATGGTGATTTGTGATGCGTCACCCTGATGCATCACGACTGTCTTCTTCACACTGATTATCATTGCGAACTCCGCACAAGCAGCGCTCAATTTGTTAAGCAGCCGCTGGAATCCACTTGCGGAGTGCGAGACTAATGCAGCAGCATCTGAAAACAGCAGTTCAAGTATTGGTTTTGGAGCGTAGGCGCGCCAAGTTTAAAAGTTCTCAATCAGAGCGAGTATGAAGGAACACACTGTTTTCGTCCTCATGATTTCCAAAAGCGTGATGCAGAAGAACCGAGAAGATGCCAAACAGTGTGGGGGGCCAACACACAACCTTGCTTGACTCCACTGCACACGGGGAAATTGTCAGACATGTCCCCTTCGAAGAAGACAGCAGCTTTCATGCTGTCATGGAGCGATCTTGTCAAACTAAGAAGAGTTGGTGGACAGCCCAACTTTTGTAGCATGGCAAACAAGCCATCTCTACTGACCATTTCAAAAGCTTTCGTGAGGTCCACAAATGCTATATGGAGAGGTCTACGTTGTTCTCTGCATTTTTCCTGGATTTGACACACTGGAAATATGTCCGTGGTTGAGCGCCCGCTGCGGAAGCTGCATTGAGATTCTGGATAAACGCGGTTTGCAATCTGCTGGAGCATTGGAAGGAGCATTCTGGCAAAGACTTTGCCGGTGACACTGAGTAAAGATATATCACGGTAGTTATTGCAATCTCCTTTGTCTCCTTTCTTGAATAAAGTGACAATTTTAGGATCTTTCATAGCTGTTGGAAATTTTCCGTTGCACCAACTGGTGCAGAGGAGTTCGTACAAGTGAGGGAGCAGGAACTTATCGCACTTGAGCAGATCTGCTGTAATTTCGGCGGTATCTGGGACCTTCCCTACATACGTGTGTTAGAGAGCTACTTCGAATTCTGACATAGTTGGAATGTTGTCCAGTTCGACTAGGGTGTCGAAATTCGGAGTGGAATTTAAAGCTGTGACTGTGATGTTGCGCGCTTCACCATATAGTACAGATTAGTGATCCACCCAGCGTTCAAGTTGCTTCGTAGGATCAGTGATGATCTCCCCTGTAGTAGATTTTAAAGGGCAAACTTTCTTTGCACTTGGTCCAGTTGCCTTGCGAAGTCCACAGTACATTACACGTAGTTTACCGCAGTCAGCAGCAGTTTGGATTTCGTCGTACAGGTTGTTCCAGTAGTTGTTTGCACAGTGCCAAGCAGCTTTCTGGAATTGACTGCGAGCATCTTTCAGCTTGGACAGGGTGCTACGTGTCGGCTTGCTCACATAGTTCTTGTGAGCATCGTTTTTGGAGAGTAGCAGAGGTTCTAAGATTTCTGCATTCTCAGCCATCCAGTCTTCGCAATACGGCCGCTTGGTCCCAAAGCATGTAACTGCAGCGTCATGCATCGCAGTTTGCAGAATTTCCCAGGATTTATTCAGGTTCACTGCTTCCCCTGGTACAGAATCTTTCAGCTTATTTTCGAGTGCAGTGCGAAATGCACTGATGTTGTCGTTGTTCTTCATTGCAGCCGTGTTGAGACTACGACGTGGTCTTGGCTTACGTGGTGCAGGTTTCTTCTCCGGGAGATCCACTTGTGTTAGCCAGGGTGAGTGGTCGGTATCACCATCGGCGGAGTGGTAGGTTCTTGACCGTTTGACAGAACCGATGTCTCTTTTTCTACACAATGCAAGATCAAATTGGTGCCAATGTTTGGTACGAGGGTGTCTCCAAGAGACATGATGACACATTTTCTGTTTGAACCAGGTGTTTGCAATACAGAGTCCCTGTTGACTGCAGAGATCCAGAGTTCGTTGGCCATTTTCATTTATTTTACCAAAGTGTCCAATGATGTCAGGCCAGGCAGTATGGTTTGCACTGACTCTGGCGTTGAAGTCTCCGAGTACTAGGAGGTGATCGCTGGCTGGAATCCTGCTCAGTATTTTGTTGAGACAGTCGTAGAATTCATCATTCACATGATCTTCGCTAAACAGTGTTGGCGCATAGACGCTGATGAGGTGTACTAGTGTATCGACGCAGTTGATCTTCAGTGTCATAATTCTCTCTGAAATGCTGATTGAAGTGTCGACTACATGTTCTCTGAGTAATTTGTTTGTTACTGCGAAACCTACTCCATGGATGCGATGTTCCTCTTCTGCTTTACCAGTCCAGAAGAAAGTGTAGTTTTGTTCCAAGATGGAGCCAGTTCCAGCCAATCTGGTCTCCTGTAGAGTGACAATGTCGAAAAACAGCTTGGCAAATTCACGGTCAAGTAATACGATCTTACGAGACAGACCTTGTGCATGAAGGTTGAGATCCGGGTCATGCGTGAAACCCGAGCACAGTGTACGAATATTACAACTTACGAGTCGGAGAGTAGTCTTTGAATTGTGATTTGTAACAGGTGAATGATTTACGTCTGTGATTGCCTGACCACTCTATCGAAGTGGCGGACGTGACGGGGTAGCACCTTACTGACCAGGGACTGCTTGGTTTGAGGCGGACGGTAGCCACCTACTAGGGCTAAATAACCCCTCCCATCGTTGGGGAGGATCCGAAGCGCCTGGTCGCAACGTCAATTTGACCAGACTTTTAACTAGTAACTATCTTCCACCGTTGTGAGAGCCTGTGCGAGGAAACTCGTGCGTTGCCCAGGCGGCATGAGTGGAACTTGACCAGAGCCGGTAGAACCCAAGGAAAGACAAGGTTGATACGTTGGTACCGACTTTGGCTGCAGGGGATGGCCGTTAGCTCATAAGAGGCTTATCCGACCTTGGATAGCTCTTGTTTTTGATCCTGCTGGGTGTTCCCACACCCTCCTTACTCAGGTTACCCCAGGCTGGGGAGCCGGTTTAGTCGCCGACGACCCGACTATTACACAGCTAACACTGGGCTACATGGTTCAAAGTTTCGATTTCAAATGTGCATACAAACTTGACAGAGTATCACTTAAGCAAGCGTTTAAATTGAAAACTGCCACTAGTCGAACTGGTAACGCATTAAATTCAGCCAGTGCACATGTAGGTTTTCCTCAGCTTTAGAAATTGACGCCAGCAAAAGTGTAGAAAATCTTACCGAATGCAGGATAACATTGTTTAGAATGATTTGGGTTTTGCACGAAATACATCGATGCGTAATACTTCCACTGTTCAGACCAATGTTATAGACAAAGACGGTGCCTTGGACTGACTAAAGGTGAGCCATCCACACCGATTAGAAAAGGGTTATAATAGCTGCTCAAGACCAGGCATTGATGACCAATGCATTCAAGAAGATGGCAGGTATCAGTAATGACAACAAATGCAGGTTCTGCCATTCAGAATTGGAAAGTGTGAGTCATCTGATATCAAGTTCAAATGTTCGGCTACTATACAGCGAGGTATGATGGACTATGTAAATACCTTCACTGGACCATCTGTAAAAAATTAAACATCTAGTGTAACAACAAGTCCTAGGAAAATCAACCTGAAAGAACAGTTGGAAATAACATATACCATATATTACGACCACCTAATCCCTACAGCCACCTACCTCGAAAATACTGCTATCAAACCTGACATAGTTATATAGAATGCCAGAAAGTGTGGCAATCTTGGTTGAAGTGAGTGTCCCTAATGATGGAGGTCTAGACAGAGCTGAAAGAGAGAAACATACAAAATATCAAGGTCTCATGTATTATATGAAAAGAAACTGGAATCTTAGAGAGATATCAATCATACCAGTTATTATAGGTGCGATAGGGCTTATGAAAAAGAACCTGATATCCTACTTAACTAATATCGCTGGTGAACCAAGTGCAAAAGAGATCCAGACAATTGCATTCAAGGAACAGCAAGGATACTAAAAAAAGCTCTCGGTTGATTTCAATAAAAGGCAGAGCAATGTTGGCAGCAAGTTTGTCTGCCCTATACCCAACGTTACAATCTTCAAAGGAAGAAAATTCATTTTTAAAACATGTTTTAAGTGTTATTTTCACAACGTTTCGGCCGATGTAATTTCCCAACTTCTTCGTCTATATTTTCTCGAACTCGGAAATTTATCTGTAAATTCAAGAATATATCTGTCAAACACGGCCATCTGCTTGGTATTTCGAGCAGGACCCTCTATTTCCTCCACGAGAGTAGCATGATTAGGTAGAAACAATAAGTACTTTACCGGTATTCGCTACCATATGGCCTAAGAACACATGGATATCAAAACTTTTAAACTTACGGCATTTCAACGTATGACTGTCTATTTGTTCATGCGTCGAGAATACAAATTTAGTAAACTTTAGCCTGTAAAGTTTTTTTTTTAATTTTTACCTATTAGTATCTGGTTTTTCTATTTAAAACAAAATCAAATTTGTTCCATGGGTCTAAATACCTCATATATCAAGTGACAAGTCTGTGGAAAAAAATTCAAAGAGTAATTTGGTTGAGACCGTTCTGAACACAGATAGACAAAGTCACTCATATATATATATATATATATATATATATATATACATATATATATATATATATATATATATATATATATATATATATATATAAAAATATATATATATGTATGAGTGATGGGCGTACGGATATATATATATATATATATATATATATATATATATATATATAAACATAACAGAGGACATTCAATTGTTTTTCTGAGCATTTTACAGTCAACAGAGAAAAAAAGGCCAAAGACCCTAATGTTTTGATGTGATTTTTTAATATAATAAACTAGTTATGACCAAATTTTCATTTCATTCTGACAAAACACTAAGAAACGAGGCTTAATTAGAGTTGTGGCCCGTTTTTTTGGGTCACCCTGTATATATATATATATATATATATATATATATATATATATATATATATATATATATATGTCTTGGGTTGAGCATATTGAGGAGTGAAATATCAAACGTATCTAGCGTATAGAGCAATTCTTTTTGTGTAAACAAATACAGCTTATGTATTTCAACAACGTTTGAATACTGTGTTGCATAGGGGTGTTATTTTTAGAAGTACCAAATACGGCACCAAATATTCGTATATGTTATGTAATTCCTATTAGAAGAGGACTGGTGTTATTTGTTGTTGCTCATATTTGTGATTGTCTTAGAGTGATAGAGACAGTCTTAGGAGTGTTCATGTGTCTTCGAGGTTCATGCTGTGTGATAGCATATTGGAGACATAAACAGGTATATATAAACAGAGACAGTTCTGTATGAACGGGAGTGTTTCTATAAATTTTGAAACATATATGCTTACCTATTTTTGAGATGATGATTTTCACAAAGTTCTAATAATATAAATGGACAATACCTTTTCTGCGAAGACGCAGATACACAAAGATGATGACATCCTTTATTTCATGACCGGTCCTGATTTCGCTTGAGAAATTCAAAGTTTCTTTACATGGCTTTTCTCTAACCTCCGCTTCCAAGGTTTGTTGCCAGCATGTCTCTCTAGGTTTTTCTCCCTCTTCCCCTCTCCTCCTCAGCTGCATCTAACAACTATCCCTATATTGAGAACTCGTCACCTCATCGCATGATTAAACATGTGCTCATAAATCACCTTGGATGACATGCATCACGTTGCCAAACTTGACATGACCCCGAGTTCAGTAACCTATTTTTCAAATAACATTTTTACAAAACATGTTTACAATTTCAATGGACAATTAAATTCCTTATTTTAATTTTCACAGGAACAAATTTCATTATTACATTCATTTTCCATATACAGATATGTAAGCTAAACAATTGCAATTCCTTATTTCAATAACATTCTGTATTTATTTTAACTTATGATAGGAATTTTCAATTCCAAATCTAGTTTCTCAAGTTCGAATCCTTGACTATCCTATTTCATAATTACATTTAACTAATTCCCTGTTTTTTTTACTTACATGAAAGGGGGCAGCCCTTTTATCATGTAACAATTGTAATTTCACACACTTGTCTTAGGAGTAGCCAATATATATTGATTCAACTCCACTGTAATATGTGTTAATGTTTCTGTGATTATTTAGAAATAGTTTTTATTTTATTTTACCAGCGTTTTCATATACATTCCATATGTGTGTCTATACATACCACAAACAACTATGTGAATTAAATAGCAAAATAATACCGCTTTTCTTATTTTCCAGTTATCATGTGTGTCTATTTGTCATTTTTTTTTCTTTTCCAATTTAATACAGATATCTGATGAAGCAGGTCGGACAATTAGTTTGTGTCTGCCGAAATAAACTGTAATATTCTGTATTCACTAAAGGTAAAAAAAGAAAGATTACATTTAGCTCTCCTCCAGTATGGATTACTTTTGGATCCTGTTTGCCCACCCCAAATTGGATTTTACCCTGAATTATATATATATATATATATATATATATATATATATATATACGTAGTTTATTTGTTGTTGATTTTTTTAAACGATATTGAGGTTAGCGTCTCCACCTTGAAGATCGGATGTTTTTTGTTGGTATTTTTATAAGTTGCCCATTCTTTATTTTGGACGTAAACAAATAATATTTTTATTTATTTGTTTATTTTTAAAACAGTAATCTACGTACATGCATCTTTCGGAGCCCTAACCCTCTTCAGCGTAGCTTGACTGTTATAAGGACTCGAACCCTGAACCTTATGTATTTGAGTCCAGCATCTTATCCATTACGCTATGATACCATAGACGATTTTTAAAAAATAAATAAATAAAATATTATTTCTTTACGTCCAAAATAAAAAATGGGTAATTTCTAAAATAAAAACCAAAAAACCAAAAACATCCGATCTTCAAGATGAAGACGCTAACCTCAATATCGTTTTAAAAAAATTAACAACAAAATAACTACGTAAATATATAAACGATAAAAAGTAACTAAATCGTCTATGGTATCATAGCGTAATGGATAAGACGCTGAACTGAAATACATTAGGTCTACGGTTTGAGTCCTAATAACAGTCAAGCGACGCTGAAGAGGGGCAGGGCCCAGAAACATGCATGTACGTAGATTACTGTTTTAAAAAAAAATAAAAATATATATATATATATATATATATATATATATATATATATATATATATATATAGTAATTTATAAAATATATATGGTGATTAAGCTACACTGAATTTTCGGCGTTTCATCCACTTTCGGATTCGTCAGGCTTATGGTATTTTTATAAGTTGCCCACACATAAGCCTGACGAATCATAGAGTGGATGAAACGCCGAATATTCAGTGTAGCTTAATCGCCATATATATTTTATAAATTACTAACTAGCTCTATCTACGTATTGAGCACTTTTGAAGTAAATACTTAAAGTTTACGCATAAATCTATACTTTCGTATATTAATTTTATGTGAGTAAATGAAGTAGTTTATATATATATATATATGTATGTATATATATATATATATATATATATATATATATATATATATATATATATATATATATATACTTAACGGTCCTGACCTTGAACTGCCTTTCACAGTAAAGGCAGGTAGTTCCATTTCCATTTAGAGAGACAACTCGAGGGTGTTCTCTTTCTATCCTTCCATTTCATTTCTTCTTGAGGTTCACACATCTGTTGGCGCCGGATGCGGTGTGCCTTCGGCGATGATCTGCCTCCATGTTCGCCTGTCTTTGTCTTCCATGTCTATGCATTGATGCTATAATTGTTCAAGTTTGCTGTCAAAAAATTCTTGTTTCGCTTCTGATCTCCTCGAGTGTCTTTCGTCTATTAGCTGCCTATAGAAAAGATGTTTCGGCAGCAGGTAATCCGAAATCCTTACGCAGAAATGAGCGAGTGAAGCCAATCTTATTACGTGTTCTCTTAAGAAACGGTTTTGTGTAGTTAAATGGAATCGAGGAAAATATAATAGGCTATAAAGTTTGGAAGACCCTTGTATGACTAAATGTGCTCGGAACACCCATGCACAGCCATCATTCATCGCTTTAACTGTGCGTTAAGAATAATTATGACTATGGAGAAAGATAAAGACTGAAGCAGGGAATGGCATTTATTTTAATGGTAACCCACCCACCTACGTTCATGCTAGACCATCATTCAAAAGTGCATTAAAACTGTTATGTCTAGATAAGAAAAATCACTTCTGTCGCACAAAAAACGATCGTTTTAATGGAGCCACTCCCGTTTCATAGGACATCAACTTTAAGTAAACACTTCAGCAAATCTCCTCACTAACTTAATACTTGCAATAACCCTTATCCCTGAGTGGCTTCCGGGCCTTGATAAGTGGTGATCACTGTGTAAAAACAAATATTTATATATATAAATATATATATATAAATATATATATATATAAATATATATAAATATATATATATAAATATATATATATATAAATATATATATATATAAATATATATATAAATATATATATATATATAAATATATATATATATATAAATTTCAGAGGAAACATAATTTAATTTAAATACCAAAAAACAAAAAAAACGGTGAAGCAGGTGAAATTATTAAAATTTCCTTAAGGCCTTATCGTTTGACCCTCTAAGAGGAAACGTCAGAATGATAAATTAAAAACTAAGAAACGAATGAGGAAATAAGGGAATTTGGTTTCAGTTGGAAGACCAGTGAGAAAAAAAAATCACCAGGTTTCGAGAACATCCGGGCACTCCCAAGCTCATGAGTCCGCCATTGGTAATCACCTGATGAGTATAAATAGGTGTTCTGATCAATACTCCGATGGGTGGTTTTCTGTTTTATACAGTGCGAGGTCGAACTATCATCTCAATATCATTGAGGCGTTAGTCATTAATAACTCTCGACCTAGCCTGTGTAGACAAAAGATTTTGAAACATCAGTTGGAGATATTTATTGATTTAAAACCACCTGAACAGTGAGATTTTTTTTTTCTCACTGGTCTTCCAACTGAAACCAAATTCCCTTCTTTCCTCATTCGTTTCTTAGTTTTTAATTTATCATTCTGACGTTTCCTCTTAGAGGGTCAGACAATAGGGCCTTAAGGAAATTTTAATAATTTCACCTGCCCGTTTTTTTTTTTTTGTTTTTTGGTATTTAAATTAAATTATGTTTCCTCTGAAATTTCTCCTTTCATTTTGCTGTACCAAAAATTTACTTATATATATAAATATATATATATAAATATATATATATATATATATATATATATATATAAATATATATATATATATATAGTAAGTTATAAAATATATATGCCGATTAAGCTACGCTTAATATTCCGTGTTTCATCCACTCTAGGACTCTTCAGGCTTATGCGCGAATTTTGTGGTTGTATGTCGTTTTTATATACGCACCTTCTATTAAGATTTTAGTAAGCCAATCAGCTTTCTAGTATCCACCGCGCCCTTCCTATCAACCAATGAACATGCACTTACCGGACAAAGGCATATTTGACCTCTGGTTGAATTTTTCCTTTGTGTGTGCTCTATTTAGCCTGGATATCTAGTTTCTTGACCTATTTTAAATCTAGGTTAGTTTTTTTATGTTAGTTTATATATATATATATATATATATATATATATATATATATATATATATAAACTATATGTACATATATACATATATATATATACATATATATACATATATGTGTGATAGTTTATGTGTATTCATGTTTATTTAATTTATTTATTTGTTCATTTTCTATTGTTTTTGTTAGTTTTAAAACTATTTTGTATCGCTATCCTAAAGTAAATTTTATCTTGTGAACACAGTTGTTCGCTATTTCTCTTCTACGGTTTAACAGATATTGGGGTTCTTTAAAGTACATGATAGCAAATTTTTCATGAAGGCATAATTTAAATGGGTCGTCTAGGTCTCTACACGTGGTAGCTAGTCTTATTATTTTCCATTCGACTACGCGCGAATGTCCGCTTTCTTTGAGTTCCCAGTATTTATTTGCTAGCGTTCTTTTCATACGGTGTTTTTTATTGTTGAATGTACTTTTGTGGTCATAATATCGAGTTTTAAAATCTAAGGAAGTCATACCTACGTAATATTTCTTGTTATTCGGGTTTTCTTTCGCAAATATTGTGGCCTAGTAAACTACGCTTTTGGTTAGACATTTATTTTGAACTGGGCAAAGTGTGCGGTGTCTACAGTTGCATTTATCTTTTTCGTTATCAGTATTTTTATTTTTATTTATAGTATGGTTGTTCTTATCCGGGGTTGGTTTATTATTATTATTATTATTATTATTATTATTATTATTATTATTATTATTATTATTTCTGCTAGTGTTAGTTTTATTTTTGTCATGGTGTCTACTTTTTTATTGTTTATTTTGATGTTGTTTACATTGTTTTTATTTAATATTTTGTTATTATGTTCTTTAATTATCATCTCTGAATTTTCGCAGCAGCCGTAGGATAACTTTAAGTATTTTTATTGACAACTTTGTGTAAGGGGTTGGTTGCGGGAAAGTGTATTTCAATAAGATCTAGAAATTTCTTGCCAAGTTTTGTTTTTAACATTTGATTGTATGGGGCCGTATACCAAATTATAGTTCTTTTTCTCCTATTTTTAATTTTATTATAGTTATTGGTGCTTTGTTGCTTATATTTGATATCGATATTTTTGTACCCACTATGTTTTAGGGATGTTTCATAGATATTAGTTGACCTGTTAAATGCATTTTCATCGCTTGAGTTATTGCTGAATCTACTTACGATTGCATTAGGAATCTGTTTTATAATTGATGGTGGGTGATTGGTCTTAGGGTTTACGTATATTGGAGTAGCGTTATCTTTTAAGTAGGGTTCGTATGTGTTTTTATCTAAATTTAACGTGACGTCCATGAAGTTCGTTATTTTTATGTTAGCTGATACGTTTGCTTTTAGGCCTAATTTTTTCATTTCCTTGTGTATGATTTTCTTAAAGTTATCTCCCTTGACTTTGTTGGAGTTTTTATTATAGCTAGTCCGTCATCTCTATATAGGCCGATATCCGTAGTATCGAATATGCTTGTGAGGGTATATAGAATGAATAATCCCACAAGATCTGATGCCTCTGAAGAATCCCTGGCACCCATCACCAAATCAAACGAATTTTTCATTTTAGTTTTTATCCATTGGTTATTGTTATTTATTAGAACTGATTTTCTACATTTTTTAAGGATGTTAATTTCTTCCGAGGATATATCAGTGTATGCGTCGGCAAATTCTAGGGCAATGTAAAAGGTTCGGATATCGAAGGATAGAAGTCTATGATGTCGAACTGTATAAACGTACATTTATCTTTGTTTTCTATATTTTTAAACCAGGTGATTGCTTGGGCAGACTTTGCCCACTGGTTTAATTATAGGTTTTGTTTGATTTGTTTGTTTACTCTAGAAAGTATTGTGTTTCTAATTCTACCTATTTCTGGTTTAGTTGGGTTTATAAAGCGGGTGCTGGGATTATCATTAAAGACCAATTTGTGGTCTTTAAGCAGAATGTATACCTCTCTAGGTTTCTATTTGCCAACTTTATCGCTAATTTTTAATTTATCGTATTTATATATTATTTCAGTATTTATTATATCAATGTGTTCTTATTAGTAAGGATAATGTATGTTCTTTTGTTTACATGTCTTAGAGTGATAGACAGTCTTAGGAGAGTTCATGTTGTAAGAGAAGAGATGTGGACATTAACAGTTGTATATAAAGAGAGAGTGAGAGTTTATAAATGAGAGAGATATTTTATAAATACATTTTGAGAAAGTGTTTTCATATCTAGATAGACAGACCGATAATTGAGAGGTTTGCATTCATGCCGATGGATTGACAGGTTGGCATTTATGCTTTGACAGTTCGTATGAACGGGAGTGTTTGTATAACATAAATAGACACATTAACTTTCTAACACATATATTTGTTAGATGATGAATTTCAAATAGTTTGTACACATGAATAGACCATACCTTTTTCATGTAATGATGGACACAGGAGACCGCAGTTATAAAAACATGTTGAACATTTATTCTTCCACTTGAACCGGTTGGTGGCTTTGCCTTCAGGAATTCAAAGTTTCACATTCTATTGTTTCAAAAGTGACCGTCTCGCTTCTAGACGATTGGAAACCCATGTCTGGACCCAGACTATCGTCTCTCAATCTCAAACTCCCTGAGTTTCTCACTGACTAACTAACTAACTAACTCTCACTTCCTATATTGAGAAATCCATGCATGTCCGGCCACGTGATCACAATTCACGTGCCATCAACATGCGCGAGTCGCACGTTTCCTGAACATTCTGATTTCTCAATAACCTATTTTTTCTTTGTTGTTTTCACAAAGGAATTCAACCTACATATCTAATTTATTTAACCCATATTTTATTATCCACATTCTTTCTAACAATTGAATAGTTTATTTATTATTTATTTCATCAGAATTAACAATTTACTGGACATTCCATTTCAACCTATTGTTCTTTAACTTATATCCAAGGTTCGATTTCTGCTTTCTCTCATTTTATTTTCATTTTAACTAATCTCTCTATTTTTATACTTACATGAAAAGGGGACAGCCCTTATCATGTAACATATGTAGTCGCATTCGTTTTTATCTAGTTTTTTGTAGTTTTTTGTAAGGTTTTCTGTGATTAGTTTGTCATATTCTTGTTTATCTATTTTATAAAAGTTTCTAGTTTTATCTGCTTTTACAAAGATTTTATTAGAGTCGTTTATGTTTCTAACGATGTTGTGTAGTTTCTGTTGGAAATTGTTAGGTTGATAGTGGAATTCTAAGTTTTTAATTACATTTAAAAGCATAGCTATATTATTAAATTAATTTAAAAGAAAAACAGATGAACTAATACGCCGAATGCGATGGCGAGCAACTTTCTTCCTTAAAAATGAAAACGTAAACAAAAAAGAATCCTATGGTTTTAAAACCCTTAAAAATGCGAAAACAGAAGACCTTTTGATAAACTTTGACCCAATTTTGACTTCTTAACATTGGGAGCTCAAGTCAAGTTAAAAGTTTGATTAATGTCCAAGGAACCTACATTTAAAATTTCAAGTGTTCGAATCCAAAGATGGCGGAGGAGTTTGGCAGAGTTTTCAAAGGTCAGACAAATATTTGAAATCTTACAAAAATTGTGTCCACACATATGGCAAATTATGAACAGTACATAGAGCCCGAGGAAAGCCGGGCTGAACTGCTGGTGTATATATATATATATATATATATATATATATATATATATATATATATATATATCCTAACTGTGATCTCTGAACGTATATACCATTCACTGGACAAAGCGGGTGAGGGCAGAGCGGTAGCTCTAGATATATCTAAGGCTTTTGACAGGGTATGGCATGAGGGTCTCCTCAGGAAAATCAGATCATACGGTATCACTGGTAGAATACTTAACATAATTAAATCCTTCTTGAACAACAGAAAAATCCAGGTTGTCCTCGACGGTCGTACATCTAAACAATATGATATAAATGCGGGGGTGCCCCAAGGTTCTATCCTTGGACCTCTATTGTTCCTGATATTCATAAATGACCTCCCCGACAAAATTGCCTCTGAGATGGGTATATATGCTGATGACACTACACTCTATGGCAGGCACGACAGGAAGACGAATGAACACATTTCTAAAGAAATGGCAGAAACACTAGAGGAAGACCTCCAATCTGTAGTGGAATGGGGGACAAAAGTGGTTGGTCGCGTTCAATGCTGCCAAGACTAAACTAGTTTCATTCAATAATTACAAGAAACCCTCTCTACCACCCATAGCAATGGCCAACGACTCTTTATCTGAGAGTCCATCTTTCAAACCCCTTGGCCTAACGTTCACAGGAAACATGAGTTGGAACAATTACACTGAAGGCATTGCCAGGGCCGCTGCAAGAAAGGTGGGCTCTCTCTACCGTGCTAGAAAACTACTAACACCCGAAAGTATCCTGTACCTCTATAAGGCCACCATTCGCCCATGTATGGAGTAATGCTGCCACATCTGGGCTGGTGCATCTGCTACTAGTCTCTCGGTCCTTGACAAGGTTCAAAAGAGAGTCGCAAACCTGATAGGCCCTGAACTGGCATCTAAGCTTCAGCCTCTGTCCCATCGACGAAATGTTGCATCCCTCTGCCTTTTCTACAAGTATTTTAGTGGTGAATGCTCTGACGAACTGCAATCACATGTGCCCCCACTACGTGAGCACCCTCGACAAACCCAACAGGCTGCTAAATCACACCCCCACACTGTAGAGATCCCTAGATGTAAAAGATCTTTCTACTCCAATAGTTTCTTCCCCAGAACCGCTAGACTCTGGAATTCCATTCCAGGTTCCTGCTTCCCCAACAGTACTGACGTGCAGAAGTTCAAGTGTAACGTGAACCGACATCTTGCTGCCCAAATCCATACATAGTACCCCAGTAGTTGTTGCCCCGGATAGTAGCTCCCTACACCAAAGTGGCAATTTGCCTTGTTTGGGGTGAAAAATGTAATAAAAAAAACAAAATATATATATATATATATATATATGACAATAAAAGTGAAATTGTGCGTATACATTTCGCTACCTTACTACTCTGACAATTTTCGAGATTTGACATCATGGGTAATGAGATTTGGAAAAATCTTTTCAATCGGTTTTCGGACAAAAATTTGGCTCTTATAGGGTGAAAGTTCAACGATTTGACCTTTGAAAACTCTGCCAACCCCCTCTGCAAAATTTGGGTCTAAACAATTTAAATTTTAGATGTAGGTTACTTGGACATGGATCAATCGTTTTAATTGGATTTTAGCCCAATAAAATACATGTTATGGGGTCAAAATTGAGGTCAAAGTTAAAAACAATCTGAACTCTTCGGTCTCTACCAAATTACTCAGCTAAACATTTGAAATTTTACACAAAGTGTATTCAGACATAGGGCAAGCTTTTTAATTGGTTTTGGTTAAAAATGTGACTGCAAAGGCGTCAAAGTTCAGAAGATTTTACTTTTGCGGTGTCTAGCCAACTACTCAGCCAATTTTGAGTCTAAACATTTTAAATTTTGCATAAAGATGCAGCAAATTTTGCATAAAGATGCAGCAATCTTTGTAATGCGTTTTGGGGCGAAAATCTGGTTACCGAGACGTCAAAGTTGAAAGAGTAGACCTGCAGACCCTATCAAAATCCTTTGTCATTTTTTGGTCTACACACTTGAAATTTTAGATCTAGGTTACCTTGACATGAATCAAGCTTTTTAATATAGTTATACATATGCACATTAAGTTACGAATAGTACATAAGGCCCGAGATTATATATATATATATATATATATATATATATATATATATATATATATATATATATATATATATATGTTAAAGAGTAGCCGACTGAGACTTTATTTAATCTCCTATCTGCAACCGTTCGTTTAGAGGTTTCGTGCGTTAGGCGACGCACGAAATGCCCTCCAACATAAAAATATACGCAAACTTCTTATTTGTTTACAAACTTTGTCGTTTCTTCTTCCCGTCTTGCCTAGTGTTTATGAAGAGGTCGCACGCACGCTTATATTTCAACTGTGCGAGTGTCGGGGATGTCCGTGTATTTATTACATTTCAGGATTCATTTTATGTCTTTTGTTTGTTGTTTATCTTTTTTTATATTTTTATTTGATTTCTATGTGCAGAAATGTATTACAACGACAATGCTACTTTTTTTTTTTACTTTTTTTTTAATTTAGAAGATTGCATAACGCCTTTTTATCTGGGGATTTGAAGCAAATGTTTTCACTAGTGAGTGTTCACGTGGGAAATCGGTTGCTATTGGTCTAATAACCGTTGGTGTGTAAAAAGTAAACGAGGCAGTAATAAAATGTTTTGGGAATTAGGAACGAATAATAAAGAATAAAGAAGTTTGCTTGTTCGATCTCTTTCGTCTGTTGATGATGTCCATTTCGAAGATTATAAGAAACCGAAGAATCTTTTGTAGTATCCGAACATATCAACGAATTTCTCTATCTTTCCTATTATTTTAGATATTTCTACATTTATTTCCTTTTTTTTATAAATATTTTTACTTTATTTTCTGTTTCATATGCATACTGTCCATTTTGTAATTCATATGCAAAACTAGGGGAAAATATGTATGATTGAAACGTTTTATGGCTGTAAAAAGTGCCAAAAATAGGCTCTGGGTGATGGATGATCCCCTAAATATGCGATCTTACGGTCAAATGTCACATGACCCAAAAGGCTATGTAGGTTATTACCTTTCCAACACGCCATCATTTGTAAAAATTTGATCAATAGTTGCTGAGATTTATTACTTAAAATATTGCAAAATGTGTATATATATACAAACATTATATATATATATATATATATATATACACACACACATATATATATATATATATATATATATATATATATATATATATATAGGTTATTTGGAAAAAAAAAACTCAAAATTAAACAACTCTTCAGTAAGCCGAAACTAGATATATAATAATAGACTCAAACCATACATGTATAAACTTCTTAGACATAACCTTGAATCCAGACAACAACACTTTTGATCCCTACCATAAGCCTGACCAAACATTATTCTACGTAGATCACACACAAGGCCATCCATCCGAATAGTATGAAAAAGGCAATTATAACTAGCATCTCAAAAAGAATATCTAAAATATCACAAAATGAAGAATTATTTAATAAAAATAAAGAATATTAAACAAAGCTCTAGCTTAGCACTAAGTGAGACTAACCTACACTCCTCTATCCCCTCTAACTACTTCAACATGCCTGGATATCTCCCACTCTGCCGTAAGGACTTTGACAGACATATGCACGGAGTTGGAGTTTACATTCGTAATACCCTTCTCGTGACTAGAGAAACAAACCTAGAATCGGATGATCAAGCCTTTATATGCTTTAGACTAAACATGAAACATAACATTAGCTATTTTTATTTTTCTCTACGGTTCTCCCTCGACCCAAGACTGCACTATAATAAACAAAATCTCTGACAACATAGACACGGCACTCTCCCTCGACACTAGCGGCTTGGCTTGGATTCTCTACTTACACAGATGCAGCGGGCAGCACAACTCATAGCTTCACTAGATCTCACTCCCTATCACAAATTGTTACATTTCCAACCCGTTTCCCTGACCAGGAAGAACAACACGCATCACTTCTAGATCTGTTTTTGACCACAGTTCCCGATGATTGCATAACGAAGGCCGACAGCCCACTGGGGAACGCTGATCATGCAGTGATAATGGTTGTAATCGCCCTAAACTCTAGAGCCAAAACTGAAGAGCCAGTGCTGAAAACCACGAGATATTATAAAAAGGCTACTCGGAAGCCATCAGGGAACTAATCAGAGATGCCCCATGGGGAAATATTTTTTCTCTCCCTGCTGAACAGTGTGCAAACGAGACTACTGACTGGTTCAAAACTGCAATCGAAGCGCATTTTCTCATGAGGAAATTTTCTAGTAAGCCCCACTCTCCCCAATGGTTTACTTCGACTTGCGCAACATCCATTGCTCAAAAGCAGCATGGATACCGCAGATTTAACCGACATAAGTACAGTTCAAACAGACTGAAGTATATAGAAGCTAGAAATAACGTTAAGAAGAAAATAGCGACAGCTAAGAGAAAATTTACTGGAACCACTAAAAAACGCGCCGAAGCACAAAAACTAGGAACTCGGGACTTCTGGAAAATCTACAACAGTGTAGTAAATAATGGGCACTCAACAATTCCCCCACTAACCAACAATCACGAGGTTGTCTCCTCAGCAACCGAGAAGGCTAACATGCTTGCCAGTCGGTTTGCCTGAAACTCCACACTGAACCCTTCCAACCACCCCCTACCTGACTGTCCTATGCGGACAGACGCCACGCTAGACGATCTGAAAATCATCCCTGTTCAGGTGCATGCTATCATTAAAAAAACTCTCTGAATGTATATACCATTTACTGGATTAAGCGAGGGAGGGCAGAGCGGTAGCTCTAGATATATCTAAGGCTTTTGACAGGGTATGACATGAGGGTTTACTCAGGGAAATTAAATCATACGGTATCACTGGTAGAATACTTATCATAATTAAATCCTTCTTAGATAAGAGAAAAATCCAGGTTGTCCTCGACGGTCGTACATCTAAACAATATGATATAAATGCGGGAGTGCCCCAGGGGTCTATCCTTGGAGCTTTATTATTTCTAATATTCATAAATGACCTCCCCGACAAAATTGCCTCTGAGATGGGTATACATGCTGATGATACTACACTCTATAACAGGCACGACATATATCTAAAGAAATAGCAGAATAGTTTCTTCCCCAGAACCGCTAGACTCTGGAATTCCATTCCAGGTTCCTGCTTCCCCAACAGTACTGACGTGCAGAAGTTCAAGTGTAACGTGAACTGACATCTTGCTGCCCAAATCCCTACATAGTACCCCAGTAGTTGTTGCCCCTGATAGTAGACCCCTACACCAAAGTGGCAATTTGCCTTGTTTGGGGTGAAAATGTAATTAAAAAAATTTAAAAAAAAGAATATAAACAAATCAAATTCGTTAAGACGACTCGAAATAATAATACAAGTATAGAAAGAACAACAAACAACCCAGATGTAATATATTACAAGATGTCTATCAAAATAAAAATAAAAAAGCAGCACCAACGAAACAAATAGAACATACAATAAACACTAAAAATAAAAATGAAATGCTAGACCATAAAAAAACCGAAAGAAACGTAAATAAGAAAAATAGAAGGAAGAACCAAATGTGGTTTAATCCACCGTTCAGCCACCACATAAAAATAACATCACGAGTGAATTTTACCAAATTATTGACAAAAATTCCCCGCAAAGTAGTAAACTAAGTAAGATAATGTAAGATAATTAATAAAAACACTGTTAAGCTATCCATCTCTACATCTGCCAACTTAACAAATACCATAATTGACTCCACCCACACAAAATTAAACAAATTTTTCAAAGATAGAGATAAGACCGAAAATGAATCCAATAACGTAAAGGAATGTAACTGCCGGAACCATAGTGAATGTCCATTGGGGGGATTTTTAACCTCAAACGTAATATAAAATGTGAAGTTATAACAAATAATGAAACTAAAGTATTTCAAGGGAACACCAGCACTTGCTTTAAGGACAGATATCATAATCATCTAATATCGTTTAAACAAGACACCGAGAAAGAAAATAACACTACAAAAAATGAAATCAAGAACAATGTAGATAAAAAATGAAAACAGCAGAAGACATGATAATAACAGAGACAATCACTATAATGGAGATAGCAACAGAATCAATAGTAATAACGAGAATAACAAGAAAAACTCAACCACAGTAGCAATATCGGTTAAGGAACTAAAGAAAAATAAAATTGAATATAAATATAGTTGGTCAATAGAAGATAGAGAGAAAAAAATAAACCAAGCAAATAAAAGAAAATACAACCTTTGCATACAAGAAGCATACCATATAATAATATTAGAACAAAAATTATTAAACAGACAACAAGATGTAATTCACGGATGTCTGCACAGAAATCGATACTTAATTTCACGCAATAGACCAGATAAAAAAGAACAACATAACCGGAAATATAGAACGATTAACATAAAAAAAATGAAAAACATAGATTAATCGGCCATGCAAGAAATGCATAAATAAAACAACAAAATATAACGTAAGAACATAATTAAAAACTGGATAAATATAATTACAAATAAATAAAATGAAAATGAAAAAAAAAACAATTAAATAAGAAAATGAACAAAAACCAAAACGTATAATATAGTCAAAGGATAAGATGTAAGGGAAGTAACTCTAGCAATAAAAATATATTCCATAAGAGTGACCTCCCCTTGAAACAAAGACATTTACTAATAAATAAGAATCAAGTAAATCCTGGGACCAACTCTCTTCCTGATCTACATCAATGATCTCCCTAAACGCATACTTAAATCATTCGTTGACATCTATGCTCATGACACGACCATCTACGGCAACACATCAAAGCCTGTAAATGACAATGTTATCTTTGATTCTCTCTCTCCTCTTATCTCGAGCGCGTAGTTCAGCGGGGGAAGACGTGGCTGGTTACTTTGAATGCATCTAAAACCAAACTCCTATCCTTACATCAGCAACGCTCTGATCCCCATCCGGAATCAACTGAAATTGATGGCTCTCGTCTAGGAGAAGCCCCATGTTTTGACAAGCTTCTGGTCTTGACCTTTACTCTTGATCTGACATTGAACACGTACATCAAGTCTGTTGACAAAGTCGC
>NC_136491.1:153750436-153800436 GCF_053919585.1 Euprymna scolopes
TGTTATTATTATTATTATTATTATTATTAGTAGTAGTAGTAGTAGTAGTAGTTATATTGTTATTATTATTGTTATTGTTATTATTATTATTATTATTGATTTTTTTAAAACTTGAAATTCATAATTAAACAAGGAATTTTCTTACACATGTTCGGATGTTTTATGTTTCTGTGTTTGTGTACATTTTTCCGGCCAAAAGCGACAGCAGCTGCGGAGTTTAAAAAATAGCAAACGAAACAAGTAAGTGTTTCTAACCGAAATTTTAATTTGAACTTAAAATTCATGGTTAAACAAGGAATTGTCTAACACATGTTCGGTGTTTTATGTTTCTCTCTTTCTGTACATTTTTTCGGTCGTCAGCATCATCAGCGGCGGAAAGAAGCGTTTCTAACTGAAATCAGTATTTAAAAATTGAATTCACAGTTAAACGAGGAATTATCTTTCACATGTTTGGATGTTTTATGTTTCTGTTTTTGTGTACATTTTTCTGGCAAAAAAGCAACATCGGCAGAGCAGTTAAAAAAACAAAAAACGAACAAAGTGAGCTTTTCTAACTGAAATTATTATTATTATTATTATTATTATTATTATTATTATTATTATTATTATTATTGGTCTGCTTCTACTTATTATTGTGATTATTTTTATTTTTATTATTATCATTATCATTATTATCATTATTATCATTATTATTATTATTATTATTATTATTATTTAAAAAAACAAAATTTACTTTATTGGTTATTCCTATTATCACTAATATTATTACTAGTAGTAGTAGTAGTGGTGGTGGTGGTGGTGGTGGTAGTAGTAGTAGTGGTGGTATGTTTTTATTATTATTGTAGCTCTAATAGTAGGTGTTGTTTTTTGCTGTCATTGCTATTGTTGTTTTTGCTGTTAGTTGCCATTATCATTGTAGATTTTTATTTCTATTGTTGTTGTTGGTGGTGATGGGAATAGTGGTGGTGATGGAGGAACAAGGTCGGGAAGGGATCTTTCACCTTGGTGGGGAACTCTCCTAGAGATAATGTCTCGATAAAACTATTTGTGGTGGTGTAACCTCAAATTCACTAACCCCATTTATGGGAGAATGTCAAATCAAAATATTGAAAATAACGATGTGAATGAGGCTAGAACATCTTGTGATGGTCTCACGTCAGATAAGTGTCCCACTGGTCAACAGGGTGGGTCCTGTCGTCATCATACAACTGTTCGAAATTCTGAGGATGTGGCTGGATATAGGGGGAGTGAGAGGGTACCAAGACACGAAGGGAGTGGGAACAGGAAATGTAAAAAAAAAACATGGACGGATGAGGAAAGAAGAGTCCTGTGGGAATGCTTTGTAAGAAGTGGAAGTACAAAATCTGGTGGATATATCCGAAAAGTGAAAGCAGAATGGGAATCGAGAGGAGGAGGAGCTAGAAGTGTCGCGACTTTGGTATCCCAGTTAAAACAAATTAAAAATAACAGCCTACTTTCAGTGATTGCAAGAGAAGAGATGGAATGGATGGCTAGGAATGGAATGAATAACGAAAGTAGAATTGATGAAACTAGCTCTGATGAAAGAACTGAGAGAATGGAAGTGCAGAAGGGAAATGTAAACGATGATGGGAGGCGGACAAGTGAGAAGGTATGGAATACTATGGTTAGGGGAAGTAATGAGAAAGAGTTTGAAGGATCTAAGGCAGATGAGATCATTGACACTGAGACAATGGAGCCAGTGAAAGGAGCAGATGTATGGAGAAGTGGTGATGAAGTTCGAACTGACTTCTGTAGTAAAATAAGTACTTCAGAAGTTAAAAGAGGTCCTTCTAAGAGACGATATCATAGAGATTCCAAGTATGAAGAGTAGTGATAGGCGGAAGGTGAAAAACGAGGTAAAAATAATTCAAGGAGTATTCACATCATAAGAAAGAACATATCGATTACGGAATTTAACAGGCTTCTGTATGCAGCGTAATACGTTATTGCGAACCGTCTTGGCTTATTACAGAAGAAAAAGAGAAAAATGAAGGATAGAAGGCCACACTCGCAGAGGCGGCTTGAATAAAGTATTAAACGGTGGCGGAAAGACATTGGTAGAATCGAAGAAATAATAAAACGAGTAAAACTAGGGCAGAAAGCCAAGGACGAGCTTGAAAGGATGTATAGATTGCTGGAAAAGGGAACGATGAACGTTCTAACAATGTTGAAAGAGAAGGTCCACACTAGTGGTATGAAAATTGGGAATTTTATTGGAAAAAGTGTTGCATTTCGGCAGAACAACCTTTTCCGGAACAATAAGTCTCAGCTGTATAAAGAATTAAATCGCAGTAAACAGGCGGAAGATAACAACACTCCAAATGCAAAAGATGCAAGGAAGTTCTGGAGTGGGATTTGGTCTGTCGAAGGGCGATATAATGAGAAGGCTGGCTGGTTGGGAGAGGTCAGAGAAAGGCTATCAGAAATGCAGCAGATGAGGAACGTTGAGATAACCATCGATGACTCTATGGCTGACTGGGATAGCTTCCGTACATTCATATCTGACCTACCTCTGCATTCCATGTTTAAAAAGGATGTGTCCTCTTTAGTATCAGACCTGACCGAATGGTTAATTGTAGGCATAGACAGATTCATACCATCCAAAAAATTCAAACAAAAGCCTAAAAGCCAGCCATGGTTCTCCCTTGAATGTGCTGCTGCCATCGCGCACAGAAATCACTTTTTCCATAGCTACCAACGTAATAGATGTACTGAGACTAAAGCTGCTTTCAGGACTGCCAGCAACCACAGTAAAAGAGTAATAAAACATGCAAGAAAGCTATATGCTCACTCTGTTAAATCCAAAGTAGCTGATCAGCGGCATGGTTCCCACCAGTTTTGCCAAATAACAAATAGGATCTCGAACAGAAGAGTTGCGTTTTATCCCAACCATTATCAATGAACCTGAGGTCATCTCGTCAGCATCAGACAAGGCCAGACTATTTGCCAAGAATTTTGCCGCTAATTCTACCCTATACGACAATGACCATCAAGTCCCTGTATTTCATCCTATAACAGACAACACGCTATGCAACATACAAATATCTGTGCGTGAGGTCGCCAAGCTAATCAAGAACCTTGATTCCAGTAAAGCAACTGGTCCTGATGGCATTCCAGTTATAGTACTGAAAAGGCACTAACCAGAACTTGGCCCCATACTTACACAACTGTTTAAGAGTTGCCTTAAGGAGAAGTGCTTTCTAACACCCTAGAAAACCTCATCAGTATGCCCTGTATTTAAGAATTCAGGTGAAAAGTCATCTTCCTCTCAGTACAGACCAATAAACTCCTGTGTGTCATGAGGAAGTTGTTGGAATCCATATAAAATAAAGAAGTAACCATCTCAGCAAAAACAACCTTCTTAGTTACATGCAATATGGTTTCCGCTCTGCAAGATCTACCGCAGATGTGCTAACGGTTATATCTCATAGGATTAGTGAATCTCTTTTTTTTTATTACATTTTCACCCTAAACAAGGCAAATTGCCACTTTGATGGGGCTACTATCAGGGGCAACAACTACTGGGGTACTATGTAGGGATTTGGGCAGCAAGATGTCGGTTCACGTTACACTTAAACTTCTGCACGTCAGTACTGTTGGGGAAGCAGGGACCTGGAATGGAATTCCAAAGTCTAGCGGTTCTGGGAAAAAAACTATTGGAGTAGAAAGATCTGTTACATCTAGGGATCTCTACAGGGTAGGGGTGGGATTTAGCAGCCTGTCGGGTTTATCGAGGGTGCTCACATATTGGGGGCACAATGGATTGCAGTTCGTCAGAGCATTCACCACTCTTGACAAAGGTTTTCTTTCAAGGGCAATTTCTCTTGACATATTGAAGGCCTTCGATAAAATATGGCATAAGGGCCTACTTCACAAGATTTCCAGCTACGGTATTACCGGAAATGTTTTCTCAATCATTAAATCATTTCTCTTCGATAGTTTCATAAAAGTAGTGGCTGATGGGCAGAAATCAGAGGCTCACAGTATTAATGCTGGAGTCCCCCAGGGGTCAATCCTGGGCCAAACTCTCTTCCTGATCTACATCAATGATCTCCCAAACACACATACTTAAATCATCCGTTGACATCTATGCTGATGACACGACCATCTATGGCAACACATCAAAGGCCGTAAATGACAAAGTTCTCTCTGATTCCCTCTCCTCTGATCTTGAGCACGTGGTGCAATGGGGGAAGAGGTGGCTGGTCACTTTTAATGCATCCAAAACCAAGCTCCTATCTTTACATCTTCAACGCTCTGCTCGCCAACGTGCATCAATTAAAATGGATAGCTCTCGTCTTGGAGAGGCTCCATGTTTTGACAAGCTTCTGGGCTTGACCTTTACTCCTGATCTGAAATGGAACACGTACATTAAATCTGTTGCCAGGGACGCTGGGAAAATGGTGGGATCCTTCTACCGCCCCAGAAGATATCTCACTTCTTATGCAATTCTCTATCTGTATAAAAGCCAAGTACGTCCAAGGAGGGAGTACTGCTGCCACATCTGGGCAGGAGCTGTTAAAAACAGCCTATCCGGCAGAAGAGACGTTGCGAGCCTGTCTTTGTTTTATCGTCATTTCTATGGCAGGTGCTCGTCTGAGCTCCAATCCCTCGTCACCCCTCGCCAATCTTTCATGAGAAACACCCGTCTGGCTGAAACTACTGTCAATAATTTTCCCCACTCTTTATCTGTGTCAAAATCAAAACGTAGATTCCATGAACAAAGCTTCTTTCTTAGAACTGCATGCCAGTGGAACTCTCTGCCGCTTGCCTGTTTCGCACCTGACTACAACTTGGACGTCTTCAAGTCCAACATAAACAAACTCCTGAAAAACCGCCCCCCTAAGTAAGACACTCTATCAAAACCCCCAATACTAATAATTACTACAATACTATCTCATTGATTACTGTACACACAATAACCCTTATCCCTGAGTGGCCTTCGGACCTTGATAAATGGTGACCCCCCATGTAAAAAAAAGACTAGTATATGAAGGATGACAAACTGGAAGGTACCTGGTCCAGATGAAGTGATGGGCTTCTGGTTTAAACAGTTTCCATGCCTTTATCCACCTATAGCTGCTGCTCTGCAAATGGTTGTAGAGTCGGGGGATGTCCCTGATTGGCTTGTGAAGGGAAGAACAACACTGGTTAGGAAAGATCCTGCAAAAGGAACAGATGTCAATAATTATAGACCAATGACATGTCCGCCATTGATATGGAAACTGTTGACTGGAATATTTGCGGAGAAAATTCATGAACATCTAGTGAGTAATGGTGTTTTTCCTGACGAACAAAAGGGGTGCCGGAAAGGCTCTAGAGGTACCAAAGAGCAACTACTAATTAATAAAGCAATAATGCAGGATTCGAAGAAGAAGAAGAAGAAGAAGAAGAAGAAGAAATCTGAACGTAGCATGGATCGATTAGAGAAAGGTTTATGACATAGTTCCTCATTCATGGATACGTGAAACACTATTGATGATGAAGGTTGCTGAGAATGTGATAGGGCTTTTGGAGACAAGTATGGCTCAATGGAAAACGGTGTTAACAGCAAACAGAGAGGAGATGTGGCAGGTTGGCATTAAACGTGGGATATTTCAAGGAGACTTGTTATCGCCACTTTTTTTTGTAATGATAATGATGCTACTGAGCATCCTCTTGAAGAGAGAAAAACTGGGGTATAACTTTGGATCTGTTGACAGACGCCTCAACCATCTACTGTTTATGGATGATTTGAAAATATTCGGTAGAAATGAAAAGAAAATGGAGAGACTGGTAGAACTTGAGGGGACATACTCAGAATACATTGGTGGAAGTTTGGGATTAGTAAATGTGCGGTGCTGGTGATGAAAAGAGGAGTAAAGGTTCATTCGAATGGAATGGTGCTACCAAATGGAGAAATCATGAAAGAAATAGAAGATACAAGATATAAGTATTTGGGAGCGCTGGAGGGTGTAGGCATCATGAACAGAAAAATGTAGGAAAAAGTCAGGAAGGAGTATCTTAGAAGAGTGAAACTAATTGCAAAGTCGAAACTGTATGGAAGAAACCTAATGAAAGCAGTGACTGTATGGGCAGTCAGTGTTTTGAGATACAGTGCGGGAATTTTAGAATGGTCTGACAAGGATTAGCATGTAATAGATATCAAAACAAGAAACGTTTTAGCAATGTTTGGTGTATTTCACATTAGAAGTAGCGTAGCAAGGCTGTATCACAAGAGGAAAGATGGTGGGAGAGGATTGAAAAGTGTAAAAGATTGTGTTAGAATCGAGATGTCGTTGAAGGAGCATGCGGTTAGAAGTGAGGAGTGGATGCTTAAGCTTGTGGCCAATGAAGTGGAGGTATGTGAGACCAAGGCTGATTATGTGAAACGTATGGATAGAGAAAGGGTAGAGGAACTGGCTAGGAAGAAAATGCATGGAAGGTTCTTACAAGATATAGCAGAAGTGGCTGATGAAAGATCATGGCAATGGCTTAGAGCTAGGTATCTGGCTAAGAATACTGAAGCTTTTGTTTGTGCAGCACATGAGCAGGCATTAGGAACACGATTGTTAAAAAAGTGGTTCTAGGAGAGGAAGTTGCTGCAGAATGCCGGATTTGTGGTAAGACCTCAGAGTCAATTGCGCACATTGCAGCAGGGTGTAGTGGACTGACCCAGAGAGAGTACCGCAAAAGACACGATTACATGGGACGCCGGATATATTGCGAGGTGTGTAAGAGGGTTGGAGTGAAGTGTGCTGGAAATTTTTTTCGGGGAGGTGCTTGATGAAGTGAGAACAAGTGAGGATTGTAAGGTAGAGGTATGGTGGGACAAAAGTGTCATAACGACCAAGCAATTGGAGCATAATCTTTCGGATTTGGTCGTCATTGACAAGGTCTCAAAAAACTGGCAGATTGTAGACTTCTCAGTACCCTGGGACAGGAATGTTAGAGAAAAGGAGAATGAGATGTGGAGCAATTATGCTCCATTGGCCTTGGAGATAAGGCGTATACACGGGGTTAAAACACAAATAATCCCGGTCGTAGTTGGTACACTAGGAGTAGTATCAAGTCGTCTGGAAGGGTAATTGAAAAAACTACAAATCCCCGATGTTTTAGGTGGCCTTCAGACCTCTGCAGTTATAGGTACCACCAACATCCTTAGGAAAACCCTTGATCTTTGAAGCTCCTGGTTTGAAGCCGAGATTAAGGGAAATCCTCTGGAAATGAATCCCATCCCTTTCCAGAGAGACGTTCATAAACGAAATCAGAATTATTATTATTATTATTATTATTATTATTATTATTATTATTATTATTATTATTATTGGAAATAAGAAATGTCCTAATAAAGGGAAAATTTTTATTTTTACTTTAGAACTCGTGCATTTTGCCTGCGACAGAATATTTTGCCTTATGAAAAGCATTGTTTACTAAGCCACAATATTTGCCAAGCTAATCCCGAATTGCCAAAAGGAAGTACGTAAGTATTACGTCTTCTGATTTTGAAACCAGTTATTACGACCAGAAAAAACAGTACTAGCGACCTATAACTTGGAGCTAAAAAAGCAGGCAATCGCTAATAATCGAGTGGAAAATAATACGAAAGCTAAGTCCATGTAAGTATGAAGACGATCCGTGTAAATTATGTCTAAATGAAAATTTTGAAATTTTATTGACGCGCTCTCAACCCACTAAACCTGTTAATGTCAAATAGCGAACATTTTTTAGAGTAACAATACCTAAGATAAAAAATCCTATTAAAGTAAATACTTCAACGTACACGTGTTAAGATATGTTCAACTAGTAATTCAGCACATTCACAAAAAAATGTGCGTCACTCTATAGAAACAAAGCAATAGAAAAAGAAATAAATATCGGAAAATGAAAACAAAACGTAGAAATTATTCATAAGTATCAATTTTAAATGTTAAAACGTAAATGCCAATTTTTTATTTTTATCTTAGTATCATTTAAATATGAATTAATATTTATTATTAGTTATATTTATTTGGAAACATATGCGTATTACATTTTAATTAAAATGTTCAATTGTATGCGTGGTCAATGTTACTTTTGCAAAGCTATTAAGTTTGGTGATTAAAACTGCCGCTTCTGACAGCATAAATGCACTGATGATCGTTTAAATCTGTACTATTTCTTTCCCCATGTCATGTAAATAACATTCGCGGAATAACTTTTCTACTGAATAAGTGAGTGTATATGTGTGTGCGTGCATATATGTGTGAGTGTGAGCATGTATGTGTGTGTGCATGTATGTATGTACGTGTGTGTGTGTTTGAATCATTTTGGTATATGTATCAACGAATAGCTCATAGATTTAGGAATTCCTTCCATTTTTTTTTTTTTGTCATTCAAAAAATGCGAGCAAGTATCAAATGCTTCTTGTTTTTCTTCTTCAATCGCCAAATTGCTTTTGACGCACAATGGGGCTCACCAAAGGCGTTAGGAGGAATCGCAAACGCGTGAGAATTTTACTTCGTAAATAGAAAACAAGACATTCAATCATCCGCTTAACGGCCAGTTAGTATTCATAAAAATAGTTGTAGAAAAAACAATAAATTCACAATATTTACAAACTGTAGCTTGTCGAAAGTGTATAAATTTCTCTGATAATCTGGAAATCAATAAAAAAAAACATGAACATCAGGAAATATGTTTATCAATAAAAATCTCGGTTAAATAATTTTGTATTGCTATATTCTGAGAATAATTGTCCATGGTTAAATTATTGTGTTAATGTGTGTACGGATCTGAAAGGTTAGTTTTTATCTTCTCGGTAACGATCGCGTTTAAAGTTTTGATTCACTTCTCAAACGTTGAATAGTCGTAGAAAAACAATTGGTCTCTTGTTTCTTCAACTGGCCATAGGTGGGTTTTTAACGCTTTAATAGTCTGTTTTTATTGCTAGAATTGCTTATAATAGGGAGTAGTGTTTTTGTTATCAAGGAATGGTTGACCCTGGTTGGCAGCTGCCATGAATATAGTGTAGCTTCCAGAGGAGAAAAGGTTACCTTCTCCCACCTCGTGTATAAACACGTTGAGGGGCCCTTTATATCCTGTGTGCCTGCCTGCAAGTATGTAGGTTTCTTTTTACACATGTTTTATTAGTTCCTCATTAACCACGGCTTCTTATTTGGTGTGTGAAGCTGCCTTTTATAAATTGAGGAGGTTGACTTGTTCACAAGCTGGGGAACATCTTGGGTTTATTGAGGAAACAGTACACGATGGTTTTGAATATTTGATTAGTGTTTACTTCCAATGAGAAGTATCCTCATGTCCAGCCTCTGACAAATCTCTGTGGAAAGAGGCCTTACACCCTCAAGAATAGTATCAAGTAGGCTCTCACCAGTAGTAGGACATGTTTCGATATATGTGTGCGTAACGATGGCGGTCATTTTGGAGAAAGTAATTAATGAGATTGTTTTGTAATTAAATGGACAGCCGTGTTGCGAAACAAAAAATTAAGCTCCTTGGTTATCTCATGATGTGTGTTGACGTGGCAAAGTTCAATTGGTCGCTCACTGTTTCGTTTAGTAAAATATAATAAAAAAGATTGTTCTAAAGGAAAACTATTTTTACACGTTTATTGTTTGGATACTAGAATGAAAGCTTGTAAAAGACTAGAAGAGAAGTCTCTACACCTATGCTTATGGATTTTTTAAAATATTATATCACCACTTATCAAGACCATTAGAAATCTGACCTTCAGTTTACTTTCGGTTATCTCATAACCCACGCTAATTTTCTGTTGTCTTTTAGTACTCACATTAATTTCTGGCCAAGGGGTGAGCATTGCTGTTTTCTGGGTCAGAATCATTCCATCTAATATTTATTGTTGTCTAGATTTTACGTTGAAGTGTTTTTTAGCTAATTACCTCACATGGTTTTATGTCTGGAGAAATATCCATTAAAATCACTTATGAATAAAGGTAATGAATAGACAGTTTGCCAGTCGGATGATAATAAATAGGACGAAAAGATTAAACTTTTTAATTAAATGAATAACATTTGTCTGCTTGTAGGGATGTTTTATTTGTAGAAATTATAATTAAAGATGAGTTTGTTGTAGACAGCAGGAAAGAATTCTCACGGTAACGTGTTACACGATTATTTTTTTTTCATGAAACAGTTCATAGAAATCCCATTTGATGTTGTGCATCAGGTTGAATAAAGGAAATATTTTGAGTTGTTGCTGAAAGCGAATTTTTGCTTTGGATATTTTCCAACCAAGCTTCTTGACTGACAATTTGAACATTTCTAGTTTATATTATTCGTTTTTCTTTTTTCCAGAAATCGCTTCAGACAACGCTTTAAACAATGTAAGTAGCTAAAATACTACTTCAATGTAAAAAAAAAACAAGCTAAAGGTAAGTATTAGAAGACAGCAATTCTTTTTGTGTGTGTATGTGTCAAAAACATCGCACATGGAATGTGATGACTCCAGGATAAAATAAGAGAAACAATCTTAACTGCCGAATTCAAGCAAACAATCGTTTCAGTTTAACGATAGCAACACAGATTTGAATTCATAGTTTATTTTGATAAGTTTAGTTTGTGATGTTACGCGCGAGCGCGATTAAGTGGTAATACCAGTCGGAATGTGATAACAAGGATCCCCATTCCTTGATTAGATTTTTATTCGATCGGTGAAAAGCGTCAGTCATTTATAAACGCGTACGATTTAAATTTACGAGCAGATGCGAGGCAAGTCAATAAGCCCTGCTGCCCCCTTGTCACGCCACATATATCTTTATCCTCCTACACCCTCACTATCGATTCTCCATCCGGAGAGCGCAAGTAATTTGGGTCGGCGCGAAAAGTAGACCAGATGGAGCAGAAAATATTTTTAAAAAAGGATTATGAGTTCAAATGCCTTCGAATGCAAACACGATCGAGCAGAATCCGTGGCGGAGAAATTCCAACAATTCGCTACCCACCCGAATCAAGTCAATGGGTATAACTACGCTGGAAAACGGCAAACACGCCTATATGTTTCCTAATATAAGAGAAAATGGTAGACACCTCAAAAACCATGCTTTACTGCAAACTGAGGCATGGCTGTATTACCGCGAACCTCAAAGGACTATTAAAATTCCGAGAAGCTTGGAATTGGACAATCATTCCTCCTGAATATTTTATTCCTGTTACACAGTTCATTTTGTTCGGATTCCAATAGCTAACCATTCTGTGATTATTAACACCTCTTTTATCCCGACCCTTGCCGAACTAAACTCCTCAGACATTTGTTTTCAGACAACCAAATATCATCCAATATACTGTACTGCATCACATCTCCAAGCTCATACAATTTTGGTGCAGCCTAGATTAATATGACAATAGTGAGACATGCTTTAACCTAATGATTAACCGATTATCAAGCTCCAAATACCACTCGAGGATAAGGGTAAAACAATGTATATGCGCCTAAAACTAAACGAAAGTTCCATGAATAGAGTTGTTTTTTCTTGAACTGTCCCTCTGTGTAACGCAATGCCGTATGTCTGCTTCCCAGCTGATAATAACATGGTCATCTTCACATTTAATATGACGAAATTTAACACTTATCCTTGATTGGCACCCAAGCTATGATAAATGGTGACATCAAAAGTAAAAAAATATTATAAAATGTTGAACACTCCGCCACACAACGTTGATTCAAAAACCTTGGTTCTGTGATGTTGTTTCAAATCTAAAAATGCATTTTATTTTCAAATAAAAAAAATATAACAATTTTTCATTGTTTTATAGTATTTGCTGTCAGCGTAAGATTCATAGCGTTGAAGTACGCCTCTGAACTGATGATCTCCTTTGCAAGTTATCTGAAGATTGGGTTTCAAACATCAGCGTAAAAAACACGACCACATCTTATCACCCATTTATCGATAAACATGAGAGAAAAACGCTGCAGTTTCACAGAAACTCCGTACAAGCAGCTCTTCAATTAACCCTATAATGTTAGAAGTAAAAACACGATTAGATTTCACAACCTTCTTAAGTAATAATGCAATATGCTCGTTTGCACATGAAAAGACTGACAAGCCAAACAATAAAATTTATACTTAAAATAAACAAACATAAATGCAATATATCTAGCTAAATAATAATATACACTCGAGAGTATTATTACAAAGGTCGGTGTGTCAGAACAATGAACTTATTATTTAATACTTCAGTTCAAATAACTTGAAAAATTAGGTTTTAACATTATTAACACCAAAAATGAAATTTCAAACTAAATTATGATAGATCACTGGAAATGTATTTTCTCTAATAAAATTTTACAAATAAAGAAATAAAAGGTATATTCAATAAAATAACGAAATTTATATTTTTATAAAATATCAAATTCATATTTAATAAATTAAAAATTTTAATTTAAAAAATTAACAAAATTTACAGTTAAAGCACATTTTTTATTTAATAAAGTAACGAAATTTACATCTAATTAAATAAACATTTATATTTAATAAAACAAAATTTACATTTAGTAAAACTACAATATTTATATATAAGAAAATAACAAGATTTATATCTTATGAATAACAAAATTAATATTTAATAAAATCACGAATTTACATTTAATAAAATAAGACCATTCATATTTAATAACAAATTGAAATTTATATATACTAAAACAAAATTATATTTTAGAAAATAAGGAAATAAATATTAAATTAATTACGAACTTTTTTATTAAATAAAATAAATAAATAACGAAATTTAAATTTTAATGTCATTAAAGAAATTAATACTAAACTAACGTTGGTTAAATATAAAACAACTTTTTAGTTAAAGTTAATAAACTAACGAACGTTGATTTTATGAAATAACGAAATGAAAATAAAGCCTTTATGCCGTGGTTGAACTAATTTGTTTAGTCGTTATTAAGTAAATATAACGGCATAAAGTGGGAATTGATTAAAACACGCCTTGTACGTATTAGTTCAGTATCTGGGTAGATGCAAGATACGTTCAGATTGGAACTGTCCATTGCTTACATTTAGTATTCCGCCATCTGTCTCAGAGAGTGGAAGAATTTATTGCTGTCCTGAACGAAATTTTCAAGCATTATGAATAATAATCAAGGTAAGTTTATGCAATGCAAAATTCGCAGTGGCAGTTTAACTATTGAACTTCATATACTTCCCAGTTTCATGACAATCATAGTAACATTACTTTTTGAACAAATTAAAATTAATAATAAATATTGTTTTAATCATTTACATTATAATTCAGAATATAAAGGGTAAAACATGATAGCTGAATTAAAATTTAATATAACAAAATTTAAATTTCATCAACTAACTAAATTTAAATTTAAGAAAATAACAGAATTTGAATTTCATCAACTGACTAAATTAAAATTTAATATAAAAGAATCTAAATTTCATCAACTAACTAAATTCAAATTTAATACAACAAAATTTAAATTTCATCAACTAACTAAATTCAAATTTAATATAACAAAATTTAAATTTCATCAACTAACTAAATTCAAATTTAATACAACAAAATTTAAATTTCATCAGCTAACTAAATTTAAATTTAAGAAAATAACAAAATTAAATTTCATCAAATAACTAAATTTAAATTTAATATAACAAAATTTAAATTTAATCAACTAAATTTAAATTTAAGAAAATAACAAAATTAAATTTCATCAAATAACTAAATTTGAATTTAATATAACAAAATTTAAATTTCATTAACTAAATTTAAATTTAAGAAAATAACAACATTTACATTTCATCAACTGACTAATTTAAAATTTTATATAACAAAATTTAACTAAAAATGTTAAGCTGAAGCGAGACGGACTAATGAGAAACATATTCTTGCCCTTGTAAGAAGATATGCTGTTCGTCTTATAGTGAATTCCTTAGCAATTGATGTTCTTTATGATCTTTGCCATTTTCTGTAATCATAGGCGATATTTGTTTATAGAATTAAGTGGTACAATATCAAATCAACTTGTTCAGTTTATATAATATCAGATCTATTATCGTTAACTGCGCACTGATATTTTTAACGTTATGAAGCAATCGAAACTATGGGTAAAATAACGACATGTATTGAACAAATACTTCGTTTATGATGCATCCTGCGTGAAATTGTTTCTGTATGAAAGTAAATTATATTTTATTTTTTATCAGACTGTTAAGAACAATTATATTGTGTAATTTATGCAAAATTTGACTTAAACAATCTATTGGTAGATATATAACGATAATTTAAGAGCAAATAATTGCCCGGTAGTTATATAACGATTATTTAATTGAAAAGGAAATAATTGACAGATAGTTATATAAGGATTATTTAATTGAAAAGGAAATAATTGCTTGGTAGTTATAGAAAGATTGTTTAATTAAAAAGAAAATAATTGCTTGGTAGTTATATAACGATTATTTACTTGAAAAGGAAATAATTGCTTGGTAGTTATATAACGATTATTTACTTGAAAAGGAAATAATTGCTTGGTAGTTATATAACGATTATATAATTAAAAAGAAAATAATTGATTTGTAGTTATATAACGATTATTTAATTTAAAACAATAATTGATTGGTAGTTATATAACGATTATTTAATTAAAAATGGAATAATTGATTGGTAGTTATATAACGATTATTTAATTGAAAAAGTAATAATTAATTGATAGTTATACCACAATTATTTAATTGAAAAGAAAATAATTGCTTAGTAGTTATATAACGAGTATTTAATTAAAAAAGAAAAAAATTGATTGGTAGTTATATAACGATTATTTTATTAAAAAAGAAAAATTGCTTGGTATTTATATAACGATTATTTAATTAAAAAGGAAGTAATTGCTTGGTAGTTATATAACGATTATTTAATTGAAAAGGAAATAATTGTTTGGTAGTTATATAACGATTATTTACTTGAAAAGGAAATAATTGCTTGGTAGTTATATAACGATTATTTACTTGAAAAGGAAATAATTGTTTGGTAGTTATATAACGATTATTTACTTGAAAAGGAAATATTTGCTTGGTAGTTATATAACGATTATTTAATTAAAAAAGAAAATAATTGATTGATTGGTAGTTATAAAACGATTATTTACTTGAAAAAGAAATAACTGATTGATAGTTATATAACGATTATTTAATTGAAAAGGAAATAATTGCTTGGTAGTTATGCAACGATTATTTAATTGGAAAAGACATAATTGATTGGTAGTTATATAACGATTATTTAATTAAAAAGGAAATAATTGCTTGGTAGTTATATAACGATTATTTCATTGAAAAATCAATAATTGCTTGGCAGTTATATCACCATTATTTACTTATAAAGTAAGTAATTGCTTGGTAGTTGTATAACGATTAATTACTTGAAAAAGAAATAATTGATTAATTGTTATATAACGATTATTTACTTGAAAAAATAATTGATTGGTAGTTATATAACGATTATTTAATTGAAAAAGAAATAATTGGTTGGTAGTTATATAACGGTTGTTTAATTAAAAAAAGAAATAATTGATTTGTAGTTATATAACGATTATTTAATTAAAAAATAATTGATTGGTAGTTATATAACGATTATTTAATTAAAGAAATAATTGATTGGTAGTTATATAACGATTATTTAATTAACATTAATTGATTGGTAGTTATATAACGATTATTTAACTAAAAAAGCAATAATTGATTGGTAGTTATATAACGGTAATTTAATTAAAAAAAGAAATAATTGATTTGTAGTTATATAACGATTATTTAATTGAAAAATAAATAAAGGGTAACAATCAAATTATCCACAATCATAAGTTGATTTCGGTAAAATAAATATTCTCGGTTATATATTTAATATTTATATAGGGCCGGGTTTATTATTCAGAAGGAAATGGCAAGCAATAATTTACTCGACATATATTCAGAGAGAAATAACTTTCTTAACGATATTCAATAACATGTAACAAATTATACTCATTATTCTTAGTTTTAAGGCCAAAAATAATTTAGCATTTTTTATGCTATTAGAGTTCTATCTGGTTTTGAGTTCTGAATTGAAAACACGAACCTAACTCCGCTTGTTAAATCAAAGATATCGTTTGTTTTTAACGGCGTCGTTTGATTTCGGCTTTCTCGTGAGGGTTTCGCTTTTTAAAGTGAATCTTATTTTTTTGTTCGCCTATATTCACTTTTTGTTTTGTTTTGGAATTGTAAGCTAATAAACGATTTTCTCTAAGTGGAGGCCTACAAAGCAACCAAAATTACTTTTCGTTACAAGTTGCGAAATGTGCATAAGGCGAAATGAAAGAAAATGTTGGAATTTGAACAGATAATAAGTATGTATGTTTTACGTGAACGCAATTTAACTAATTCACTTAACGAGAACCAGAACACTCGAAGGCATCACGTTGAGATAAAACACAAGGACGATATTTGTTATTATTTTCCTCCGTTATTACACCATACGACGATAAAAAGGAAACATATCCCAAAGAAGATGTAATACGTCGAAAAATTTTAATTTAGAAACAAATAAATATTTATTTTATAAAACAGTATTTGCATTGTATTAGCTTATTACCTTAAAACAAACGTACTATATATATATATATATATATATATATATATATATATATATATATATATATATATATATATATATATATAAAGTCCTGGTCAAAATCATAGGACCACTTAAGAAAGTAAGCGTTAACACATATTATCGAATTTTTAATCAAACAAATGGTTGAAACCATTGCCAAAAGGGAAAATATGATGGAAAAAAATGAAATCTGCTCCATTCGAAACCTTAATCCTGATCTAATAATTTTTTTTTAAAAAAACAAAGATTTCATTTTTTTCCATCATATTTTCCCTTTTGACAATGGTTTCAACCATTAGTTTGATTAAAATTCGATAATATGCGTAAACGCTTACTTTGTTAAGTGGTCTTATGATTTTGACCAGGACTGTATATATATATATATATATATATATATATATATATATATATATATATATATATATATATATATATATATATATATATATATATATTCTTTGTAGGGAGATATCCAAAAATGAAGAATAATTGAATTTTAAAAAGGGTCGATGATAGTGCTCAATCAAGAAAAGCAAATTGTATTTTTTTTTAATTATTCTTTATGTAAATACAGTAATATCTTGCTACGATGAGCAGACCGTTTCGATCATAATAGATCTCATCAGGGAAGAACATTTTATATTAAAAAAGTTAGAAATGGTTCAAGACCATTTTCAATTTTAGAGGAGATTTTGACATGGCTGGCGTGGAGTGAGGTTAAAGAGCTTATGAATTTAAAATTAATTACAAAAATCAAATTTTATTTGAAGAAGGTGAGGTAAAAACAGATGTTTTTGAGGAAGAATTACAGACGGTGATCAGAGAGAAAGTATAACATAAATATATACAGAGGGGTATGAATTTCTTAAGATATAGAAATGGAGAAGGGAGGAGTGTTAATAGTTGGCACGTAATGAACGAAGACGTCAGAGAACACTATTAACGGTTTTATAAATCAAGAAAGTAAACCTGTCTAGACTATGGAATTCGGTCCAAAAGTTTATCTATGAAACATGACGTTTCGTTTAAATTTTAATTTTCTAATTTTTAATTATATTATTATATATAAAAAGTAATTTGAAATTACCACTGACTTTTTCAGTTATTTCAACTTGAATCTCTATTTATCTAATTTATATCTTAACTTAAAATATTAAGCTTTATATATATATATATATATATATATATATATATATATATATATATACGGTTAAGGCGCTGGACACGCTGAAGAGGAGTAGGACTCTGAAACACACGTGTCTGTAGATTACTATTTTTAAAAATAATAAATAAATAAAAGATACTTCCAAATAAGAAATGGGCTACTTCCTAAGAAAAACACCGGATCTCCGAGGCGGAGACGTTAACCTTAATATCGTTTAAAAAATCAAGAACAAAAACTACCTAAACAGATAAACGATAAAAACTAAACAGCAAATTGTCTATGGCATCATAGCATAATGGGTTAAGGCGCTGGACTGAAATAAATAAGGCCCGGGGTTCGAATCCTAACAACATTCAAGCTACGCTGAAGAGGAGTAGGACTCCGAAACACGCATGTCCGTAGATTACCGTTTTTAAAAATAATATATATATATATATATATATATATATATATATATATATATATATAATTCAATTAAGAAGCCTATTGGTTAAACCTTGTTTTATTACACTAACGGAAAGCAATAACAGAAAACAACATATTAAGATCTACGCGACAGGGTCCCCGTATGGACGAAGAGAATGCTTGTCACATAATGTTCTGTGTAAACGTTTCATAAACGCACAACTTTCAGTAAAACTAATTAAACTATTGAATTTTCATTATGTCTTTTAGAGTCTATAAACAATAGTCAATCCGGATGTTAGAAATAGAGTTTGTCTTTAATCAAATAGACACCGTCGTGCGCTTATTATCCCGAGAATAAATTTGGTTCACTTAATGTATTGAAATGAATACAACTTTTTCGCGTGTTTTTGATCGCGCGAACTAGATAATCGGTTGTTGGAAGTTCAAATCTATCAGATCTATTGCTGTCATTTACGTATAAAGTTATGGACACACAATCCCATCTAAATTGTGTAAAGTAGCAACCTATGTATGTATATTTTTACATAGGAATCGAAATGATTTGTCTGCTTCACTTGCCGTGATGATAAGGAAGAACTGGAGATCTATAGTGTTAATGGCACAAATTGGCCGTATTTGAAGCGAATGTAAACAAAATAAAGATGAACCATGAAAAATGATTCTTCTTTATAGTATTTAAAATATAGTGAATAAATCACTAATAATAAGGACGGAAATAGAAAAATAAAATAAAGCTTGGAACAGAGTAATATGGTGTATTTTGACTGAATTCATCGTTATTAATAATGGATAAAAGAAAGCGGAATGGCTACTGAAAAAGTAAAATCCTTTGTTATGAACAATGCGTACTCTTGCATAATTTGACCCGAATTCTCGTGAATTCCCGTCAAGCATGGATCGGCGAGACCGGCAATCATCGGTGTCAGCCGAGCGCGTCGTAACAAACGTTTTTTCATTGGCTAATCAAACTCCCCGAAAGTCAATTAAACAAATAATAATAAATAACTCATCAGAAAATAAAAAGTCACCCCCGCCCTCTTAATATCACCTTAAAAATTACTAAAAACATAACAGTACATTTGAAAAACGCTCGGCTGACACCGATGATTGCCGGTCTAGCCCGATCCATGCTTGACGGAAATTCACGAGAATACGGGTCAAATTATGCAAGAGTACCGAACAATGTAAATCTGTCGTTCAGACGGAACCTCATTGACTCACCAACTAATTCCAAGAGATTCAACCCCTAAGCTAAGGGAGCTTGGGCTGAAACTGTCAGCTAAGTGCTATAATACATAGGGCCCTGATCATATTAGATACATCCACTAGTATATATATATATATATATATATATATATATAGGTCGGTGTGTTTGGCCGAGTAATATACACCGATCAGAAAGAAATAATTTTGGAGTTGAAATTCATTTCCGAGTAAAAGGTTAAATCTCAAAGTAAAAAGATTAAATGAAAGACAGTTGACTCGATGACCTTGACTTCTTTTGATGTAACTAAATTACAGAAGTTATGAGACAAAGAGACTCGTCCTAAACACTAATCAGCCGGCAAGTTTCCGTTCCCAATACCTAACAAGTGATAGGAAAATATTAGTAGATCGACCGTTCTGCAATTGGACACGCACATTTTGAATTTAGTTTAATATCTTCAGATGGCGCCAAAAAATAGAGAATTTGAGGCAAGCATTTATTTCATCGGCTGGTGTTGATCGGGAAATTACAGGTAACGTTTGCCTGAAAATTCCTGCAATCAATATTACTGCATTCCCGAATGATCTGACATTTCCACGCAAACCTTGCAAGGATCGATCAAGAACCTAAAGAATTTTTTTGTGTGACATTGTGCATTCATCCTAAATAATAAGTTTGCGTTTCTGCAATATTTTTTCCCATGCAGGATGTTTTTGCGATATTGAACATGGGATGTTTTATAAATTGAACGTTTAAAGATTATTTCAAAGGAGATTAAACATGTTATTTTGTGATCGGATTTAGTTAGGAAGGTTTACCAGTTTCTCATTAGTGCTGTTCTTATTAACAGTATTTTGCAAATGACTTTATATTCTCACTGTAAGTAATTTAGGTGACTAAAACAGGATTTATCTATATTTTGGCAATGCCTTATTTACTAAAAGTAATTCAGGTGACTAAATAGAATTTATTCACTATAAGTAATTACGGTGATTAAAATAGGATAAGATGTATTACAGAGTGATTAAAGAGGGTGATAGAGAGATAGAAAGAGAAAAAGAGAGATAGGGCGATTGAGAAATAGAGACAGGGAGAGGGTGAGGACAGGAGAGATAGAGAGTTAGCGTTATCGAGGGAGAGTGAAAAAGAGAGAAATGACACAGAGGACGAGAGAGGGGACCAGAGAGATATTGAGAGGGTGATAGAGAGACATGGGGAGATAGAGAGAGAGGTAGATAGAGATAAAGAGAAGGTGATATATAGAGAGATACAGAGGGAGAGAAAGAGGGATGAAAAGAGGAGAAAGAAAGAGAGAGGAAGGGAAAGGGATAGGGGTGATAGGGAGGGAGAGAGAATGATCGATGGATTGAGAGAGATAGAGAGAAAAAAGGAAGAGGAAGAGAAACAGAGGGTGAACTACACTTCACAGATTTTGTCCTTGATCAGTGGAGTAAAAAACCTTCTAGACTGAGGCCATTTTTTATTTTTGTTCCTATCCAGAGTACCCGTTTGTGAGAGCTGGATTTCCCCACATACAAAACCGACCTTGTGTCTTATTCTACCCCCGTAGGGAGGCAAGTAAATAGAATCAGATTGTGTGAGAAGAGAAAGACAGTAAACTTGAAACTAATCTATACACCGACATGTTGACATTCGTTTATAATTCTTACACAATCATATTGAAACATAAAAAAATAATTTTCAAAGAATATCTTATTTTTATTTTGCAATATAATTATATAAGAAGTATAAACGAATATATTTGCTAGTTTAATGCGTCAAAAAATATACGCTGACCCTTAAAGTAACGAATACGCGGTTGGTAACAATGTTTTTTTTAACCACGTGACAATTTAAACAGTAAAGTCACAATCGATATTTTTTCGGCATTTGTCAGAACATCAGATTTTTAACAACAAAAACAACACCACCACCACCACCACCATTATTATTATCATTATTATTATTATTATTATTATTATTATTATTATTATTATTATTATTATTATTATTATTATTATTATTATTATTATTATTATTTGATAGTAAATAAAAAATAAACCGTAGTAGTCAAAAAGCACAATAATAAAACAATCGCTAAGTGAAAAAACTGAGAAAAAAAAAAAGAATTTTTGTCGCGTTCAAGATGATCGACTTCTACCGTGAAGAAACGATTTCGAACATTTTTTTTTATATTGTAATATTTTGTCATCTTAAACATATAAAGAAAATTCCTTAGATTAAGACAAAACGCTATCGCACAATATCGACCCAACCGGTTTAGTAGTGTTTAAGATTATAGGTAAGTAACAAACATGCATTCCCATTTATATATATATATATATATATATATATATATTTACATGGGGGTCACCACTTATCCAGGCCTGAAGGCCACTCAGGGATAAGTGTTATTGCGTGTACAGTAATCAATGAGATAGTATTGTAGTAATCATTAGTATTGGGTCTTTTGATAGAGTGTCTTACTTAAGGGGACGGTTTGTCAGGAGTTTGTTTATGTTAGACTTGAATACGTCCAAGTTGTAGTCAGGTGGGAAACATGCAAGCGACACAGAGTTCCATTGGCGTGCAGTTCTAAGAAAGAACCCTTACTCATGGAATATACGTTTGGATTGAGGCACAGACAAAGTGTGGGGAAAATTATTGACAATAGTTTCAGCCAGACGGGTGTTTCTCGTGAAAGATTGGCGAAGGGGGACGAGGAATCGGAGCTCAGACGAGCACCTGCCATGGAAATGACGATAAAACAAAGACAGCCTCGCAACGTCTCTTCTGTGGAAGAGAGGTTGCAGGGAAGAGAAAAGGACATCCCCCACTAAACCACGAAGTCTATTTTGTACTCTGTCAAGGCAGGATAGACTGTTTTTAGCAGCTCCTGCCCAGCTGTGGCAGCAGTACTCCATCTTTGGACGTACTTGGCTTTTATACAGATACAGAATTGCATAAGTAGTGAGATATCTTCTGGAGCGTTAGAAGGATCCCACCATTTTCCCAGCGTCCCTGGCAACAGATTTGATGTACGTGTTCCATTTCAGATCAAGAGTAAAGGTCAAGCCCAGAAGCTTGTCAAAATATGGAGCCTCTCCAAAACGAGAACCATCCATTTCAATTGATGCCAGATGGCGAGCAGAGCGTTGATGATGTAAAGATAGAAGCTTGGTTTTGGATGCATTAAAAGTGACCAGCCACCTCTTCCCCCATTGTACCCCGCGGTCAAGATCAGAAGAGAGAGAATTAGAGAGAACTTTGTCATTTACGGCCTTTGATGAGTTGCCATAGATGGTCGTGTCATCAGCATAGATGTCAACGAATGATTTACGTATGTGTTTTGGGAGATCATTGATGTAGATCAGGAAGATAGTTTGGCCCAGGATGGACCCCTGGGGTACTCCAGCATTAATAATGTGGGTCTCTGATTTCTGGCCATCAACCACTACTCTTATGAACCGATCAGAGAGATATGATTTAATGATTGAGAAAACATTTCCAGTAATACCGTAGCTGGAAATCTTGTGAAGTAGGCCCTTATGCCATAACTTATCGAAGGCCATCGATATGTCAAGAGCAATTGCCCTGGAAAGGAAACCTTTGTCAAGAGATCAACTAATCCTATGTGATATAACCGTTAGCACATCTGCTGTAGATCTTGCAGAGCGGAAACCATATTGCATGTTATTAAGAAGGTTGTTTCTGTTGAGGTGGTTGATTACTTCTGTATTTAATATGGATTCCAACAACTTACTTATGACACACAGGAGACTTATTGATCTGTACTGAGAGGAAGATGACTTTTCACCTGAATTCTTAAATACAGGGCATACTGATGAGGTTTTCCAGGGTGTTGGAAAGCACTTCTCCTTAAGGCAACGCTTAAACAGTTTTGTAAGTATGGGGCCAAATTCTGGTTGGAGATTTTCAACACTATAACTTGAATGCCGTCAGGGCCAGTTGCTTTACTGGAATCGAGGTTCTTGATTAGCTTGGCGACTCCACGCACAGATATTTGTATGTTGCATAGCGTGTTGTCTGTTATAGGGGGAATTACAGGGAGTTGATGGTCATTGTCGCATAGGGTAGAATTAGCTGCAAAGTTCTTGGCAAATAGTCTGGCTTTGTCTGATGCTGACAAGATGACCTCAGGTCCATTGATGATAGTTGGGATAGAACACACGCTTCTGTTCAAGATCCTGTTTGCTATTTGCCAGAACCAGGCCGCAGCTCTGCTACTTTGGATTTAACAGACTGAGCATATAGCTCTCTTACATGTTTAATTACTCTTTTACAGTGGTTGCTGGCAGTCCTGAAAGCAGCTTTAGTCTCAGTACATCTATTACGTTGGTACCTATGGAAAAAGTGATTTCTGTGCGTGATGCAAGCATCACATTCAGGGGAGAACCATGGGTGGCTGTTAGGTTTTTGTTGGAATTTTTTCGATGGTATGAATCGGTCTATGCCTACAATTAACCATTCCGTCAGGTCTTAAAGTATATAGATGACATGGAATGCAGAGGTAGGTCAGATATGAATGTACGGAAGCTATCCCAGTCAGACATAGAGTATCGATATACAGTACGGTGGAGAAGTACGTCTGAAGACTTATTACATTTCATTTTTATCTTAACTGATACAACGCAGTTGTCAGAGGATCCCATCCCAAAGGAGATAGAACGGAACATGAACACAGCTCAGGGGAAGTTGTGAGGAAAAGATCTAGACGGCTTGCACATTGACCGGGTGTATCGGGCACATGGGATGGTTCGTGAACAATCTGAGTGAGGTCATAGGCAATGGCAAAATCATGACAAAACCTCCCCTCGTCATCGGTTTTATTTGATTATGTCATCCATTCCACATTATGGACATTGAAGTCACCGCAAATGTGAATGGTAGCCGAAGGATGAGCAGACAGGGTGTGGTAAATTTTCTCAGATATGCTCTAAAAGATAGTAACTCCACTGTTGTGGGGCGATAGAGGGCAAATATAAATGCAGTGGTGTAAGCTAGTGCAACCCGGAAGCACATATAAGGTGAATTAGGGTCTTCTCTGGAGATATCCCTACCACATGGAAAGCCATCTTTGATGTAGGAACATATTCCATACCCATGGCGATCTTAGGGGTCAGATTTCGATGTTAAGTTAGAGTATCCTTTAATTATGAATTCGTCAAGAGAAATGGTTGGCCCTATGCTAGTTTCACTTAGAAAGAATATGTCCGGTTTCGTCTCCTGTAATTGTGTTTCAACCTCTGGAAGGTTGGAACGTAGACCCCTGATGTTGGAGAAAGAGACCTGGTAGTAGGGGTTTACGTTGGATGATGGGGTTCTAGGTTTGTTCTGTTTCTTTTTTGGAGATTTGTCATGATTGTTGACGTTTGGGGGTTTGTGGAGCAGGTAGGTAGACTTGGTTGGAGCAGGAGAGAGAGGGAAAATTGAAAGAAAAAGAAAATATGCTTTTTTGTTTTGTGGCACATAAGGTAAAGCCGTAACCATTACCCACTAGTATGGCATCGAGAGGCCCTACCAGAAACTACTGTATGGTCCAGAATCCATTCACCAAATGGCAATACAGCAGCCCCGGTACTTTGCACCTGCTGATAGGACAGCATCCTTGGTGGTTAATCCAAGGTTCGGGTCCCTGACTATAACGTCAGCCCTGATGAAACGTTTACCTCCATTACCCTTACTAGTGACATGGCCACAAGGATAGACATAGAAATTTTCCAACATCTCAGGCTACTCTTTACTTTCCTGGAAAGCAGCTTTTTCTTCACCCTTTGTCAGAAAAACTATTCATTGGAAATGAGGACTGAAGGACAAAAAAGGAGAAGCGAGAGTTACTGGAGCTGCCAATAACACATCCACATGCATTATGTGTGTGTGTGTGTGTGTGTGTGTGTGTGTGCGTGTGCGTGTATATGTGTGTGGTAAAAGAGGGAAAAAGGAGAAGGAAAGTGAATAATAGAAAGAAAAAGGGAATACTGCGTGTGAGAGAGGTGTTTATTTCTTAAATAGTAGGAGGAACACAGGTCTTGATACGTTGGGTTTTCGACAATCGAACTTATCGATTGTATAGACCATGTCATTGAGCAAAGTCAGATATTGGTTACCTTTGCTTTTTCATTTGAAACCAATGGTACTGATGTTTTTCTTCAGTAACACATATCTAAATAAATAACTATCAAGCTTTTATTCTTTTAAAATATTTTCTTAATCGAATGCTTTGTTGCAGTTATATATATATATATATATATATATATATATATATATATATATATATATATATATATATATATATATATATATATAAAAATAATATATATATAAAGTGATGGTTGCGTGGTTCCAACGAGAGAAAAAAATGTATATTTAAAGTAGTGCAGCCACCAACAATTGTGGGGGTTTCAGCCTTTTAAAATTTTTATTTTAAAATATTTCTATAACGCGTTAGCTGTACAAAGCTTGACACGCGTTATAAAATATTTTAAAATAAAAAATGATAAAAAACTGAAAACCACACACAATTTTTGATGGCTACACTCTTTTAAATATATATATATATATATATATATATATATATATATATATATATATATATATATATATATATATATATAAAGAGAGAGAGAAAGGAGAAAGAGGGGAAGAGAGAGATAAACGAATACAAAAATATGAGCATGAAAAAAAAGACATCTGGTTTGGAAATAATAACTAATGATATATACGTATGCGTTTGCGTGTGTGATGTTTGCCTTAAATAAGTGGAGAGGAAACAGGAATAGACGGGTCGGGTTTTCGACAGTCGAATACATTACTTGTAAAGACGACGCCATCGAGCGAACCGAGCGATCACCTGAGTCTGCCAATGAACTCACCAGGACGTCCTTAGCAACCGTCAAGTTTTTTTTTTTTCCTTTATTTTTATTTCCACTCTTTTCGTTTGCTTTCTTTCGTCGGCAAATCCACTCAGTTTTCTTTACTTTTTCTTAATGTATATTTTTCTTTATTTTTTTCCTTCCTCTTGACGCACACCCAGATTTTCTGTTCATCAGTAGTTGCTTGACTTGTACTATTTTTTTTTTTTTAGATTAATGCCCACTTCTCTACCAGAGTGTGTAGATAGCTATTCTCACAGACTAAATAAGTCAAGCAGGATTTACTCGAATCTGCGTGTCTATTGAATATGCTTCGAGTGAGGTGTTATATTTACTCGAGTTGTGTCCCTTACAGAGTGCTACTATAAAAGTCTTGTCCTAAAGAAAACAACACTACAGCTTTCTGTTAAAACTTTTATTGAAAAATCAATTCAGGTAACTTGATTACGTAGTAAATCTTAAATCTATTCATTGTAGCCACCTTCAACCTTAATCCCCGCCACGATACAGTCCGGAACTGGGAGCATGTCTTGTCCACAACCGCCGGCAGAAGCTCGGCGAATTCTTGACAGAAGAGTGCGATAAGGCTGGCTTTGGTATTGTGTGAGGTCATGTTGGCGATGTTCTCTACGTATGATCAAACATTTTAGTCCAGCGTTTTCAGGTCAGGGAAGGAAGGGAGCCAGTGAGAGTAAAGTACAAAGCCTGCGATTATTTGGACTTCTAGGGCGGTGCTGAGTTCTGCTGCCACGTTTATGGTCTGCCAACAGCCATCTGATTGCAGTAGGGGATAACCACACTCTTCAGCACATCCAGGTACATTTTGGTGCTGACGTTTAAGCCGACTTCGAGGATGTGAAGTGTCATGATATTGTCCTGACTTGAAACCACACCAAAGACCATAACCGTGGCCGGAAACATTGAGTTGTGCTCTCAAGCGTTTAACCCTCCGTATTTTGAGGGTGCCGGCAATGGTCCTGTTGTCATAACTTCGATCGGTAGAAAGCATGAGTTTTTGAACATTAGGGCAGCTCGATTTTGGAACCCCGGTGATGCACTGGTGATGATAGTTGGGGTGTGACATAAAAATTACCCACACAAAAAAACTTTTTGCAAAATCGTGTTCTTCGCTTGAGGAAACGACTTCCAATGTTGAAAAATTGCAGCTATTAAAAGTTTTTCGGTGAATTGTCAAGTACGTCCCGTCATCAAAGCAATCCATATCGTTAAGAAAATGGAATCATTATTTAGAATATGTTTTAAACCATATTTTATTAAAATCAGTGAAGAAAATTAATTAATAATATAAATATTTACTGTAAAGATAAAATTTTGTTTTTAAAATAATAGCGACTGAAGTTTGCTTTTTCATTTCAGGAACTTTTTTGGGTGGGAACATCTTAGATTCCACCGTTGTATTTCACATGCTCGTTATTGCTATTGAAAATTGACGTGTGTTTATCTTTTAATTTAAATACTTTAGAATTTTAGGCTAAAGACGAAATTATTTTGAAAGGAGAAACTAAAAAAAGCTTGTTTAAAATATATATATTATATTTCAAGTGTCTGCAGTGAATTTAAACGTATTTGTTTTATCCGCTGAAGAAATTTTTCCCGTTGTTGGTGAATTAACTTTTTACTTCTGTAATTGATTTTTCGATTTCACATCGAATTCTATTTGAAGGTTTTATTAAAATATGGTAATATTCCTGTTTTATATTTAAAAAAAATGGGCCATACAATTTTAGGTACTTGTGCATTTTTGGTACTGTGCTAAAATAACGTTAATATTTAGAAAGCCAATCTTAACATGGGGAGGGGACGGTATTTTATAACTATTCTGTGCTTCCATCTAATAATTTAATATATATATATATATATATATATATATATATATATATATAAGATAGCGTGACACTTTAATTTAACCCGAAAAAACTGTTTAAAAATAGCACGGTACTAAAAATGCATAAACATCCAATTTTATTCTACACATCCTTTACAAAACATAACCAGGTAAATCTTCAAGTTTTTCTACTAAATAAAAAATTACTTATCAGAAAATTAGTGACAACTTTTTTATTTCTTTTATTTTTAGCGAGTAATTGTTTTTAAGCAGTATTTTCCTAAAATTATAGTTTGAAAATTAGATAACCTACAAAGGTAGATAAGGTTTTTCGGTACTCGTGCATCAATGTTTTTGTGCTGAAATAACTTTATTATTTAGAAAGTTATTCTTAACATGGGGAGGAGGGGAGGGTGTGTTGTAACCATTTTGTACTTTCACCTAACAATTTAATAAACAAATATCGTAAAAATTAAATTTAACTTGAAAATACCATGAAAAATAGCATGGTAATATATATGCACAAGTACCAGTTTTTCAAACTCTAAACACCCGTTTAAAATGGCACAGCTACAGCAAAAATTAATCGCGTTATGGATAAATTCATGTTATAGAAGGAGGAGCTAAAGTCTGATAAAAAATGTCTAAACTAAACACTACTATGATCTGGTTTGGTCTGGTCCTGTCTCTTCAATACATCTAATCCAACTCTACAAAGTTTCTCATTACTTGTAATCACAACTAGCACTTATTTTTTTTTTTACATATGAAACTGGAATATAGCCTAAAACAGTTTCCTTCATCCATTTATTTATTTTACTTTTCAGATTTAAAATTTCAGTAAAAGCGCGACGTTCGGTTTTAACTCGTGGTTCACAAAGATTTGCTGGTCCACCTTGTCGTTTAGATGAAACAGCACCCAAAATTTACGACAAGTTATCCAGTTTAGTTATTTCCTTGAAAACAGTTATCCCCACTTAAAAAAAAATAGTGAAAAAAAAGTTAAAAAAAAATGAAGGACCAGCTAGACCGACTGTTTGATATATCTTTTTGTAGCTGTAAACTTCCTGTCTTGAGATGTGATGACTTTGTTCAAAACAGAAAATTGTCAAACATGGCACACAGTCTGCACTTGTCCTCCTAACAAGGAGGTAAGATTAATTCTATAGTTTCACCTGCAATTATGTTCCCTTTTTGTGGAAAATAAAATAAAATATTTGTATTTATTTATTCTGAATCTATTATTAAACATGCACATTTTGCAATTTTCAGGTTCCACTAGAGGACAGAGCATACTAAAAAATCAGAGAGAAAAAAAGGGCCAAAAGGTCATTATCAACTGGGACCTATCGATAAAGATGCTATAAAAAATACAAAAAGTCTGCTAAAGTGGGTAAAGTGGAGAGCCAGAATGAAAGACAGGAACAAGCTTCCACAAATATTTCGATACAGCCATCTTCTAGTGAAGGAACAACAGATGACAGTTTTGATCCAGGAAGACAACTAAAGGGACCTTACAGCCTTTTAAAAATCCCAACATATTCTATGGAACTTATCAGAGATGATGTATTTTCCAATCTTGGTGCTTGTATAGCTAATGCCTTTCTGCTGGACCTTAAACATATGAGCCTTCTTCACCCAAAATTAAATTTGAAGGACATAAGTTTAGATAAATACAAAATTGATAGAGAAAAAGCTAAAATAAAACTATCCAGCAATTTGTAGCATATCCAGAGATTTAAAATCTACTTTGTGTTGGAATTGATTGTAGAATAGATAAGGACACTTTACAATACAAAGAAGTTGTGGATGAAAATGGTGGGAAAAATATAGTGAAAAACAAAGGAGCAGAACGCCATTTAACTTTCACCGGGGAAACAGGAACAGAGAGCAATTATATTACTCATAGAGTGATACCGAATCTGGGGGCAACTGGTGTTCTTTTAGCTGAAGATGTTGCTGCAGTTTTAACAGAATATAACAATGTCGATACTGTTAAAGCAATTTTGATAATACCAGTGCAAACCAACCTGCCCTATTGTATATGGGCAGGAAGCAAGACATACACATTATTACAAAATCATTGTGACACCAACTTAAACCTTCATTTTCCTGAAAAGGAAATTACACGGAACAATTTAGTTCTATTATAACATAGTTTATATTACGTTTAATAAAAAAAAATTAAAATACATGGTTTTCTAATTTGTATCCAGTTGTTATATTGTGTAATACATCTACTCATATATTTTTCAAGTGTGAAATTTAAAACACTTTTTTGTTTAATCAATGCAGTAAAAGTTTAGATATTTTGTTAGTTGTGATTCATAATTAAAATTATAATTTATGTATTTACTTTTCATTCAATGTATTTCATCTACATATATCAATTTTAATTAAGATCTTTTATAAAAATAGAATTTGGAAGTCAGTTTCATGTAAAATGCTATGAAAATTAAGGATTTCTCAGCATTTTCTGTCACGATTTTTAAAATTAAATGCTCAATTTTCCTTTAAAGATAGGAATCTAATTTTTGTTATGTGTTCTTTTTACATCAAATCCCAACTATCATCACCAGTGCCATGTTAATTTTCTGAAAAACGTTGCAAATTAACCTGCCCTATTGAACATTGTGTCCCTTTCCGATAAGTTCTTTCAGACATCATAGAAGGATCCTATCACTCTTGGGATTTGTACACAACTGGTCAACTAATAGATGGTCAGCAACAAAAAATAGAACCGGTTTTCTAGCAAACGGAAATGGAATCATATTGTCTTTTCTAGGGCGAAAATTTTATCGTTCCACCCTGTTCCACCAACCTAGAATTGGCTTAGTTTTTGTGGGGGTTTTTCGTAATATGAACCGCTAGTGTGGAATAATTGATAATTAACAATTCTATTATTATATTATTTTATGGAAATCGTACCAGCTAAATAATAAGCTAAAAAAAAACTACGTTAACGCAAAAATCTAGCTTACAATAAGTGATTGATCGTTTGGAGAGAAACACCGGGCGGGTAAAATGACTGGGTTTTCTGTGTGTGTGTGTGTGTGTGTGTGTGTGTGTGAACCGTTTTTTATGGATTTTAGTCAGTAATCGTTGCTTAAGGGTCAAAATTGAACAAAATTGGAACTTGGCAGATGAGAGTTCGCTTCACGTACTTCTATGCGCCAATTTATATGTATACATTTATACGCTAACGTTGCTGTGGTGTAAATGGAAACCCGCCACAAAAAAAAACGACGACAAAAGCTATGAGTGTAGTCAACTGTTTCTTTAGACATTACAGAAAAATATCCGTAAGGTAATTAATACAGAAAAAAGTTTGAGTGAGAGAGAAGGAAAGAGAGCTGGGAAGAATTTCTACTGAGAGAGAGGGAGAGAGAGAGGGGGAGAGAGAGGGAGAGAGGGGGAGATAGAAAATAAAAACTGGTGTAGATAATTTAAATTTCCTAGAATTCTTTTATTTCGGCAGAAAAAGAAATCTAAAAAGCGAACGAAAGAGAGAAAGAGGGTGGAAATAAAATTTTTGTGTATAGTGTTAACGCTGTAAAGTGTTTCTTTTTTTCAACGTAAAACAATTTTACAAAGCGAGCGAGAGAGCGAGAGAAGAAAATATAAACTTTTGTCGACAAACGTATTTTTCATTACAGAATAATATTCGTAAGTTAATTAATACAGAAAATACTTTGAGTGAGAGAGAAAGAGAGAGGGAGAGTGAGATGGGAAAATCTAAAAAGCGAGCGACAGAGAGAAAGAGAGCGGAAATAAAAATTGTTGTGTATACTGTTGAGGCCGTAAAGTTTTTCTTTTTTTTTTCAACGTAAAAAAATTAAAAATCGAGAAAGCGAGCGAGCGAGAGGAAATAAAAACTTTTGTCGGCAAACTTATATTTCATTGCAGAAAAATATCCGTAAGTTAATTAATGCAGAAAATGAGTGAGAAAAGTGAGTGAGAGAAAAAGTAAGAAGGAGAGTTGGGAAGATTATATACAGAGAGATTGAGCGGGAGATAGGGGAAATAAAAACTCTTGTAGATAGTATTGACGCCGTAAGATATGATTTTTGTTGGTTTAAAAAGAAATGTATAAAGCGGGAAAAAAGAAAGATACAGAGAGAAAAAAGAACTGATGTGGATATCATTGAGGCCGTAAAATGTAAGAAAATGAAAGCATCGATTTAATTAAAGGGCAAAAGTAGGTATCTATACGACGCCATATTTGAATCGTCCATTAGCGTTCGTTTAGTATGCGAATGCCGTTAATCTGTAATATACGAATGGCCAGAGCTCAGGTAATACTAATGAGCGCAATTAGTCTGGGGATACTTAACTATTTTTGAACGAAAAAGGGAAAGATTATGTTATGTCAATAAGTTTATGATCCAGTTACGAAGGGTGCAAGCACAATATATGTACAGTGTATATATTTCCTCTCGGTTTTAACTGAGGGGGGGTATGAGGTTTTTATATTTAGAGGGAAATTAGGAACTACTTTCTCTAAGGAGTCTTGCGATTGTGATGGTATTGCTCCTAGGGTGAAATGTAGGATTTTATTATAACGACGAAACGTGTACTAAATGTTGTTCTAAAATTACATAGCGGCTTATAGTCTAGACATAATAAATTTCATGTGGCATCTGTTGTCGAATTATTACAGTACTTTTGGTCCAGAGTGAATTTCTGCAATCAAAATATTAGATATGAAGATTTATGCTCTTATTTAGCTAATTCTTTTTTTATCCGACGATATAACGATAACGATAACGACTAACGCTAGAGCGTTATATGTTTTGGTTCCACTCAAGCTTATAAAACTATTTTTTGCATTTGAAATTACTACTATGTGTTGGGTACAATATAATAAACAATAGAGAAGTGACGTCATGATAATAAATACAAAATCTGCATGAATATCGTAATTGAGCAACGTAGCACTCTAAGGAAAAGTTGATCATATAAGCTCGCATGCACAGATCATGATGACATAATCATAAGATCACTCTAATCCTCTAGACATTTATATAAATATTAATTTCAACTGTATATTTTGCCGTTAACCTTGGCTGCGGTGTTTGTTCCTTGCTATAAACGTCAGAGATGGCTTCGTGGCCGGGTTCGAATCTTCCGACAGGCTTTAATCGTAACTTCCCGCACTGATAATTCCCAAAAGGATAAAGTGTCTGTAGGCATTAGTAATAATTATATATATATATATATATATATATATATATATATATATATATATATGTGTGTGTGTGTGTGTGTGTGTGTGTATGTAAATATATTTTTTATTATATTTCACCTTTTATTCACACCATTTTTTTAATTTATGATATAATATAATTACAGAGCATATAACAAATAAACGACAAAAGTTTATATTACAAATTCCAGAATGTTGATCATCTTAAAATTTATTCTTTTAAGTACGTTGACATGTGCAATTCTTAACAGCACCTGTTTATAGATGTGTGCGTTTGTGAGTGTGTGTGTGCAATTGAAAATTTCTCATTGGGAATGGACATTGTAAAGTGTGCATTGTATGGGACTATTGTAATCACAAACTATCGTAGACCACTATTTTAATTTGGACCTTTGTCAACCTAGGGTAATCAACCTACAACTCCCCGGCTGAATCTGCCTCGCGATAAGTATTCTTACGGCCGACGTGATAAAACGCATGAAACACCTTATATGATAAGATTTCAATTTTAATATGAGGTACTAAATGCTAAGAGATATTAATTCGCTATTTTCTGGCACTCTCTGTTTTTGTTGACCGTTTCCATATTACTTATAATCTTGATTTTTTACAAGACTAAAGAATAAACATCTATATTAACGATACTCATCTTTTATCTTTAAAATTCTTCACATCAGGTGGTTTCATGTCTGGTTTAGAACGATTTTCGTTAAAAATTAAATAAAACCGTAAATTCGATGTCAAACACTGATATCTTTTTCTTCTGTGTGGCAACAACGAAATACTATTACAGCATAAGTTGTTCAGAAGTGTCAGATATATTTCCTATTTCTTTTGTTCCGGCTCGTTAGACCATACGTTCAAGTTGTCATCATAAATCCTGCTGCTTTGATACCTCATTATAATACAGCTTCCTTGTCCAATCGCTTTTTCCCAAGAAAATGCAACTCACTTTAATAAAATAGAAAAACAATTACCCAAGTACAACTTCAGAAAATACTACGCAGTTTATGATGTCGCACCATTTTGTGCAATAATAGTCATAGTGTTTCTATGTTATATAGTTGGGAACACAAGAGGAATTATCTATTATTTATTTATCCATTGGTCTATTATCTATCTATCTATCTATCTATCTATCTATCTATCGATCGATCGATCGATCGATGGACCAATCTATCTATCTATCTAACTAGCTAGATAAGTAGGAGTTGTGATGTGAAGCTGTATTTTTTATATGTTATTAAAAAATATGTCAATATAACATCAAACTCGGTGAGCGATTAATTGCACTGGAAGAGTATCTGATCAACAGACCGGAAGTGCGTGTCTGTTGTCAGATTTTCTAGTTAGCTGAGAAAATAGAAGAGTTGGAAAGAGAACGTCAACAGAGTAGACGGTTTTATAGGTTGCTCCCCCTACCGGGGAGGGAGCTGGCGTGTCTCAGAATGAAGACTAATACAAGTAAACACCCAAGCAAAAGATCGTCGATCGCTACTATGCTAGAAGTAATGCCTGGCAGCGGATAAAAAAATATAAATAGCAAAGTATCGTTTTGAGTAACTCGCATACGTCTTTTTGTCAAGAAAATCAACTCCCTTAAGGTGATTCGAAGAACTCTCCCTAAAAGACCCAGCAGAACCAGGTATGTCGTCGTTATGTATTTGTGTTATACGTCCACAAACACACTCACAGACACACACACATACACACACACACACACACATACACACACACACACACACACACACACACACACACACACACACACACATGGCGGAGTAAAAAAGTTAAAGAAAATGTTAAAAATAGACGATCAGGGAACAGAAATAGACTGCAGCACGTTAACTTATGATTTAGATACTGCAGAAGCCCCTATAGACATTTAGTAAGACGATATACAATCACACAACGTATATATATTAACACCACCCCATTATGTTACACGTATATCTATCTGGTCAGGCTCCTTGCCCGGATCAATGAGACTCTCCCTCTCTCCAGATTTTTCTGTATTCCATCAGCTGCCTCAAATCTTCAGGATCACAGTTGACGTCATGTGAGATCTAGATCGTTCTATGCTCGTGCGCACGTCGTGGATTCCACATTAATAGATTTCTCATCAGCTCTTGCTTGCTCCTCTGGCAGTTACCGGCAAATCGTAGTCGACGCTCTCTGATGGTAGTAGATATGGCAGGTACGTTGCTATAAAGTTCCTGCTTCGTGTGAAGATCTTAACATATATTAAACTCTGTTCATAGCATACGGGTGCATGTGCCGTCTAGCTTTCATTCCAATCTTTTAGTGATATCTAGGTTGTAACACCATAAACAAAGACAGACTCCACCGCTGCTTTAGGTAACTGCCTTTTCAGTTTGTCAGTTAGCCTTGAAATCCATATATACCGAAGCTTATGCAATGCAGCCCACGCTTTTTATATGCGAATCACGATATCTCGCTTCGTGGAACCTATGTTGCTGCCCAGGTACGCAAAATCAATGACTTCTTTCAGTATTCAGAAGCTTCTGGTTTTGACCTTTACTCCTGATCTGAAATAGAACACGTACATCAAGTCTGTTGCCAAGGTTGCTGGAAAGATGGTGGGATCCTTCTACCGCTCCAGAAGATATCTCACTACTGATGCAATTCTCTACTTATATAAAAGCCAAGTACGTCCAAGGATGGAATACTGTTGCCATATCTGGGCAGGAGCTGCTAAAAACAGCCTATCCTGCCTTGACAGAGTACAAAATAGACTTCGTGGCTTAGTGGGGGATGCCCTTTTCTCTACCCTGCAACCTCTCTCCCACAGAAGAGACGTTGCAAGCCTATCCTTGTTTTATCGTTATTTCCATGGCAGGTGCTCGTCTGAACTCCAATCTCTGGTTCCCCCTCGCCAATCTTTCGCGAAAAACACCCGTCTAGCTGAATCCACTGTGAAAAGTTTCCCCCACTCTATATCTGTGCCTAAATCAAAACGTGGATTCCATTAACAAAGCTTCTTTCTTAGAACTGCACGCCTGTAGAACTCTGTTCCGTCTGCCTGCTTCCCACCGGACTACAACTTGGATGTCTTCAAGTTCAATGTTAACAAATTCCTAATGAATCGCCCCCTTAAGTAAACACTTCATCAAATCTCCACACTAACGCAATGTACTTGCAATAACCCTTATCCCTGAGTCGCTTCCGGGCCTTGATAAGTGGTGATCACTGTGTACAAAAAAGTATTGTTCCATCTAGAGCTTCTGTTTTCTACTCCGCATTGAAAGCCATAAACTGTGTCCATATAACTCGTCTAAATTTGTGACAATCTCAATGAAAATGAATTAAATTCATTTTTCTTTCTTATAATTGTATCAATTATTTTCTTATATTGTTCATTTGTTTTACTGTTCTAAAGTTTATGATTTCATGTCTTGTGTTGTATCACAGTATTACACGTTTTTATATTCTTATAACTTTTACTAATGATGTAAGGACTTTCGTGTCACTGTTTTTCTGTGAAAAATCCAGATGCAGACTAGGATATAATTGTTACTGGCTTGAAAGCGATACCTAAAACATATTTCTTTAGATACTCTTGTTTGCTGTTTTCCTTCCTTTATATAACATTTGTAGTATTTATTCCAATTCATATTGCAAGTGACTGTTTGACCACGGTTGAATGTTGGTCTCCCAGGAAGGATATAATCAGAAATGGCAATTGGTGGTCGTTAGGCTAATTGTAATTGTTAAACAAAAGTACATTTTACTTGGTTATTTCAATATAATTACTCATTAATACTCCAATTTTACAATCGAAGTCATTTTCTAGATTTCGCCATTGCCTGTGCTTTGTGTATTTCCAATTTACTGACACGTCTTAAAAGATAGTGTCATCAGAAATATATTAATCTTGGACGCGATTGAATCAAAAAAGGAATGCAATTTGTAACGGTAATCATTTATATTCTTGTCGATTAATCCAGCCTAAATTTGACATCCATCTTATTTCACCAATTTAATAAAGAATATAAGGTTAAACTAAAAATAAAAACGTATTCATTATAAAATGCATAATCGTTTATCCTGTAATAACTAGCAATATTTATAATAACGAGTAAAATTTATTTATCTGTTATTCTATAGAAAATTATTTTATTTTTCGAAAAATGTTTCGTGACCAGGGTTGAATCTAATAACCAGCAGGAATTGTTTTCTTAAACTGATAATTGCGTAATCATGAAACACTTGTGTCTGTGGGTATGAATGAGTAATTATTATTTTATTATATAATTACAAGCCCTTTTAAGAATACTTAAGGATGGGCACTATCTGCGGAATTATAACTCTGGCAATCAACTAGCTTTTATTCAATGTTCACGACTTCTGTTGGTGCAAACATTATAGATTGTCATTGTACTCCCCCGAGTTCGGCGGTTTATAGTTCTTATTTCCCTTCATTTCACTTGGCAATTGTTTGGTGGCCCTGAAGTAGAGGCTCAGTAAATGGAGCATAAGGTGGCTTCGTAGTTGGGTTGTAATCTCATGACCGGCAGAAATTGTTATCCTACACTGATGATCGCGTAAGTATGAAACAAAAGTGTCTGTAAGGTTACAAATGAGTAATTACTATTTAATTATACATATATATATATATATATATATATATATATATATATATAATTCTGAGGAATTCTCACAAGAATAAAACGCGGTATATTCTGTGTAGCTTAATTGCCATATATATTTTATAACTCACTATATATTTATATATACGCTTGAAAAAATGAAATCCCATAATATAGTACCTACTCCATAAAGCGTACCCCTATACTTCTATCGCCCAATCTTACTAAATCCTCACTCTAGCACATTTTAAGTGCAATAATTATATAATAACCCCCGGGACAACCCTCTTTACATACAACCTATTCAAAATCGCCTAACATACCTATTACTAGACATTGAATCCTTATCTTGTTACTTTACACCTCCCTCCACTTCTTAGGAGAAGATTTAGGCTTCGAAATGCCGGGCATAAAGGCTTATCATAAATTAAATGTCAATGGATACTGTTTATGCACCGGGAAATATACAAATAAATTAGATAGTAACCAAGGATTTATTCATGTTTTAAAATATACTTCTCGATTCTTGTTTATTTCCGATATCCCTGAATTCCGATTTTTTATTATTTTTTTTTTTTTTTACATGGGAGTTACGACTTATCAAGGCCTGGAGGCCACTCGGGATAAGGGTTATTGCGTGTACAGTAGTCAATGGGACAATATCGTAGTCATCGTTAGTAATAAAGATTTTATAAAGTTGATTACTTAAGTGGGCGGTTTATCAGGAATTCGTTTATGTTGGACTTGAAGACATCCAAATTGTAGTCAGGTGGGAAACAGGCAAACGGAAGAGAGTTCCACAGTCGTGCAGTTCTAAGAAAAGGGCTTTGTTCGTGGAATCTACGTTTTGATTTAGGCACAGATAAAGAGTGGGGAAAATTATTGACAGTAGTTTCAGCTAGACGGGTGTTTTTCGCGAAAGATTGGCGAGGGGGGCCAGAGATTGAAGTTCGGACGAGCACTTGCCATGGAAATGACGATAAAACAAAGACAGGCTCGCAACGTCTCTCCTGTGGGAGAGAGGTTGCAGGGAAGAGAAAAGGGCGTCCCCCACTAGGCCACGAAGTCTATTTTGTACTCTGTCAAGGCAGAATATGCTGTTTTTAGCAGCTCCTGCCCAGATGTGGCAGCAGTATTCCATCCTTGGACGTACTTGGCTTTTATATAGATAGAGAATTGCATCAGTAGTGAAATATCTTCTGGAGCGGTAGAAGGATCCAACCAATTTTCCAACGCCCTTGGCAACAGACTTTATATACGTGTTCCATTTCAGATCAGAAGTAAAAGGTCAATCCCAGAAATTTATCAAAACATGGAGCCACCCCTAGACGAGAGCCATTCATTTCAATTGATGTCAGATGGGGATCAGAGCGTTGATGATGTAAAGATAGGAGCTTGGTTTTAGATGTATTAAAAGTAACCTGTATCGAAAATCTTAGATGTATACTTGGTTGTCAGCGTGTAGCTGAAACGTACCGTCATACTTATTAATAAAAGTCGGTAGTGTGTTCATTGATTGGAATTTAATTTTATATAGAGAATGACTATATGGGATGCCAATTACCCTCGAATAGTCTTGGTGCCTAGGCAGGTCTGATGTATACATACAGACTAATGTATGCCTCACTCTATAGCACAGGATAGATGTATGCGCTTACACACTAGTACCCATAAAATCGGCTGCGGGCATAAAAGATCTTACGTACTAACGAATCACAAAATAGTCACACCACGTTACCGGGAGCTTAGCCTGATTTTTCGTTCATAAAAACAAAAGCAAAATGTAAATAATATAATACATAAATAATATGGAGGAGAGGAAAAAAGGAGTCACAGAAACTCATGGAGTAAAAGAAAGTAATGTGTCTGTTGACGTTGTCTTTCATTCGTGCGTGTTTCGCCTCGCTGGTTTTGTTTGCCAACACCTGACAAACTCCCGGGTTCTCTCAACGACACCCTGCCGCACACTCGATATGGGGGCGGGGGGAGTTTAGGGGGCGGTGTGAGTGACTAGTGGAACACGCCCATCTTTTTCTGTGACATCCGTGCCCCCTCCTACCATATCAGTTCTCTTCTATTCTTTCTTTTCTTTTCGTTTTCTTCCATTCTTTTTTACCTTATGCCTTTCTTTTTTTGTGACGTAATGTTGCTTTTTCTTCTTTTCCTTTTTATTTCATTCCTCTCAAACTTTTTTCTTTCTCTATTTTCATTTTTCTTCGTTGACATCTTTTTTCACCAGTTTTTTTTCTATTATTTCTTTCTTTTTTCTTTCTTTTATTTTGGTTGTCTTCCTTTTTCCTTTTTCGCTTCGTTTAATATTTTCTTTATTTTTATTTCCTGTATTTTTACTTTACATTTGTTTTCATAGATGCCTTTTTTAATTTGAAATATTTTGCTTTTTAATTTTGCTTTCTTTTTTCTTCCGTGTCTTCATAGACTTTTTCATTTTCTTCCTTCATCATTTTAAGATTTGTATTTATTTCTCTCCCACGGCAAGAAAATGTGACACAAGGGTCGGAAATTGAGATTGAAGAGAAAGCAACCCTGGGGAAGAGCAACTGACCAGCACAAAATGCCTAAAAATATCATCGGTATTTCCTAGTAGAAGCGATAAATGCGATTAAAAGTAATTCTTTTTTCAGGGAAATAAGTTGAATCCTGAGAGGGTGTACCGCTTAAACTGCAAAGATCCATCATTATACCGCAACAAACAGGGAAAAAAACATTTCAAAAATGTCATAAACTATGTTAGATTTTAAGATATTCTAAATAAATTTTCCATTAAAAAATAGTTTTCTAGTTCCATAACTTCAGGTAAGTAAGCAGTATTTTCAAACAGATTTGCAGAATATTTGAGATCTGAAAAATTATAATTTTCGATCCACTTGCGTTTATTGAAATGCATTTGGGATATCAGCATTATGCACCAAAAGTGAACGGTATTCAAGTTAATATGTGTGTGTGTCCGCGCGCGCTCCCGCGAAGATTTCAATGGTAAACAACTGACGATCACTCTCAGAACATAAGTACGTTTGTTAATTCATGTAAGTAAAACGATTCTGCGATGCAGGAAATTAATTGATTTATTGACAAAATAATTTTCCAAAGGAGGGCATTTTTTTTTTTATATAGCTTTAAAGGTTTTAAAGAAACTTTCGAGAAGTTGTATAATTTTCCTCGTTTATTATCTGCATATACATTATTAAATAAAGACGAGACTACTTTTTCTTTCACACAAAAGACGTTCTGTTTAAAAATGTTCCATTTACGAAACCGGATATCCAGTTTCAGTAAAAGTAACTTTCCTACATTCAATACTTTACAGAATATGCAATACTTGATTATATTTTGTATGAATGTTCTTTTACAATGTTTTGAATCTGTTCTTTAGAATTATACCAAGATATGACTTTATTAAATATTCGTTGAATAATTTTTATTTTTAATGTTTTATGATGATCCCAAGTGTTAAAAACCCCAGAAAATGTAAAAAATAAAAGTTCTTTTTTGTTGAAACTAAAAATCTTTATTTAAAGGAATGTAAGATCAAAGTTTATCATTTCTTTATTTGGTTCTCTGGTAGAAAACATCCCCCGTAAGTACTTTAGCTTATTCTTGCTCACACGTCCCTCCTCTGAATTCGCGGGTCGATATCAGTTGAGTTTGCTTTTTTTTCTACAAAAACGGTCATTAACAACGTATTTTTAATGTTTACATATTTCATACTGATGTAAATTATCGTAAAATACAAATAATTATATAAAAATGTTATTCCAGCAAATTATCTTACAAAGTAAGAAATAAAACATCGTAATAACTGAATTAAACTTGAAATATAAAATATCTTCTTAAAGTTAGTAATCAAGAAATGGAATTTGTTCTTCATTAAATAATTCAAAATACGAAAAATGATTTTTGTTTTATTCTAATTATTTTTACTGTGCAATAATTCATATCAACTGAAATTTAAAAGACTATTTTTTCATAACATTTTGAAGTTAAATTCAGTTTGTACAATGGTTTTGTTTATTACATCGTTAAGTACCGTAATTTGCTCGATTAACTTTTTTAAATTAAGTTTTAAAGTTAAATGGAATTTTTACTTGATTCAATAATCTATATATATAAAATCGAAAATGTATGTATGTATGTTCGCTTTTTGTGTATCTATGAGAAAGGTTTTTTTTTTCGGCGAATTCTCGAGGCCGTCCCTCATTTTTAAACTTGATTTGTTTATAGCGCGCACGCGCGTAAAAAAGATAGCCGCCAAAGAATGCAATGCATAATACAACTTTTTATATCTCGATATCTACTTATTTCCGCAAAAAAAGTCGTCAGCTAAAAGAAAATTGTGGAGGTGGACCTAATCTGAAAATTTACCAATCACTGTTTTTTTATCATTTTTTTAATATTTAAACAGGGTTGATTTCGTTTTGGTTCTTCTTTACCCCTCCCCCCCAAACGCACACACCTACAAGCACCCGGGAAACGCCATGTACCCCCTGCTAATTCGAAATAAAAAATAATTTTTGTTTAAATTGAATTATTCTCATTTTCGATAATTTGTATCGGTTTTAAATAGGTTAAACATTAAAAAAAATCAACATTGTTAATGACCGATTTGCTAGGAAAAAGTCCACTGATGTCGGCCTATTGCTACGAATTTGGAATAATGGCATGTGAGCAAGAAAAAGCAAAATCATTCCAGGGAGACGTCTCCTACAGGAGAATTCTTTATTGTTTCATAAGAGATAGTGTCAAAACTAAAACAATTTCTTGAAACAAACCCCTCTACGTGGTTTTGCACTTAACACACGAAACAATGAAAGATAAATAAAATTATAATTTGTACATTTCTATAAATGGAGTCATGTTTGAAATAATCTCCACATATAATAAAATGACTGCAGAAATTCTCCTTTAGAAAATTAGTTCGTACCTTTCCAAACACGCGCCCCAGGTAATATTACAATATTCCCGCATTAGTTGCCTATCATTTCTCCATCGATCTGCGTAAATATCTTCCAATTTGAATAACTATCGTAAATTCCTACTTCAGTTCCATCCGCATTTACTCTCTCATGCAAGTAACGTTTAGAGGGAGTCGTAGAGTTGTCCCTCTCTAAATAAATGCTCCTCACCCTGACCCATCATACACTGGGGGCAAAAACTTCACAGTAAACGACGGCTGTTCTTATTTTCTTCTAACCTTGCCAATCATTATACTTTCGACACACCTACATGGAAACAATGATCGGCTCCTTGTTCTCCACCTCATAAATTTCCCAGCAATCTAATCCGCTAACTTTATGCATTCTATCATTCCAGCCCGTCGATCATGTTGCAATAACGAAGGGGGGGGCAGTTACGTATCGTTCCAATATGGCGCCACAAGCCTGACAGACTTCTCTCACATAACCATAGCAACACTCAATTTTTATTCGAGTCCCCGATACATATACTTCAATACACATTACGCTCGATCAAATAATATATGACACATTTTCGCATGATTTCTCCTGCCACTGCAATGAATAACCACCTTTGAATTTCGTCAATTACAGCGGATGTCTTCCCGTACCAACATAGGTAACTGATTTACTTACATTTTCTTTTTTATGTTCGTTTGTTACCGTGCTGGATTATGTCTACTTTGGGGGGGGGCTACGAGCAACGTGTACTTCATGCTTTGGCACAACATTGCACCTTTTCTGTCCTCGGTCAATAGAGGAGAAATCCTTCCAGACTTAAGCAATTTTTATTTCTGTTCATTTTCCCACATTAAAACCCTACCATGTGTCTAACTAAGCACTCGTGGGAACACTGCATCAAAGTACAACTAAAAGAAAACGAAGTTTTCTTTTAAAAAGATGTCTATAAACATAATTAAGCCGAGCATTGTTGAAATGCTAAACCGACATTTTGTTATTGTTTTTTATGAAAAAAACATGTAACTTTAATTATTTTTGGGTGGTGTGGAGGTTACGTTTATTTTGTTAATATTTGTTGAGAAAACATTAGTTTTTTAAATGTCTTGACAAAAATCTCTGTACTTTCACCTAATAATTTACTGTTTTCATAAAAATCCTTCATCTTTTTTATATAAACTAAACAACTGTGTTTACAATAAAACACATGTTTACTGCCAACTCCCCTTAAAAAAGAAAACTAAAGAAAAAAATTATAAGTTTTCTTGAAAAAATACTGTACTTTCATCTCATAACTTACAGTTAAAAGTAATATTAATCTTTTATTGAAAAAAATCCCACATTTTTGTTTATTAAAAAATTGGGTATTTTTACGATAGTACGCATGTTACATGAAAGGGCTGTCCCCTCCTCATATAAGTAAGAAGACATACGAGATAAGTTGAAATGATATTAGGAAAAGGCTAGAATCGAACCCTGCAGGCAAGTGTTTAAGATAATGGGTAATTAAAATCTTAGAAATTAAGTCCATTGTAAATTCTATTAGAAATAGCTAAATATTATTTATGTCGGAAAAAGAGCCGATTGTCCATTCTTTTAGAAATATGGATATTAAATATGTCAGTTAAATGAATGCACAATGCGAGTTAACATATATTGTTTAATAATAGGTTAGATATTAAACAATTAGAATTGAGGATTCTTTGTTTGCCAAAAGTGTGTTGGACGGACATATGTCGAAAACGTGATATAGTCACATTGGTCGACAGTACAGTTCTGACGCCATAAACAAAGGAGATTTCTCGATATATTAAATCTGTGGGTTCGGGGTTAGAAAGCTGATGAGTAAGAGTCAGAGAAAGAATCAGCAGAGATCGAGAGGCGAGCCCCTTAGAAGCAAAGGGGGAAAAGTAGACCATGTAGTCGAAAAGGCTTGAGTTCCTGACATCACCAATCGGCCGATTGAAGGATAAAGAAACCATGTTTGTAACTGTTTGTCTCGTGTTGTCATTCCTTACAACAGAAAAGGTAAATGTGTGTTTTATCATCATCTTGTAACGAACTTTGTACAACCCTTCCAAGTATTGTGTCCTCCCCATCATCAATAATGTATCTCCTCCCCTTCTCTGTGTTATGAACTTTCATCATATCTCCCAGTCTGTGTTATTATGAAGTCCCCAAGAATTATCCCAGTCTATAACTGTCTCCCTTATTATCATCACAGCCGTCATGATGTTCAAAGATATATGTGTATGTGTGTGTGCGTGTGTGCGCGCGTCTAAATATTCGTATGTTACTAAACGTTAATCTAAAAACTAATTCATTGATTTACTATAGCATTTTCATCGGATACATACGTGTTTTTGTGTACCACGTTTTTTTTACAAGGGGATCACCACTTATCAAGGCCCGAAGGCCACTCAAGAATAAGGGTTATTGCGTGTACAGTAATCAATGAGATAGTATTGTAGTAATCATTAGTATTGGGGGTTTTGATAGAGTGTCTTATTTAAGGGGCGGTTTGTCAGGAGTTTGTTTATGTTGCACTTGAAGACGTCCAAGTTGTAGTCAGGTGAGAAACAGGCAAGCGGCAGAGAGTTCCACTGGCGTGCAGTTCTAAGAAATAAGCTTTGCTCATGGAATCTACGTTTGGATTTAGGCACAGATAAAGAGTGGGGCAAACTATTGACAGTAGTTTCAGCCAGACGAGTGTTTCTCGTGAAAGATTGGCGTTTTAATTATAACGTTCTACTAAATTGTTATTTTATAAATTATTATCAAAATATAATTAAATATTACATATTTCTGTAAAACATTAAATGTAGGGAATTTATTAATTTTTTATCATGTAACGGAATGGCCATTTTATAGTAAGGGAACTATCACTGAGCACGTAATGGTCTTATTTCTTCAACCGTTTTTCTTTCTCAATTCTTTTCTTGACTAGCCATTTTCTTCCTTTTCTTTAAAAATATTATTCTTCACCGACATTAGTTTGTGACAATGAAATCAACGCTGCTTCATAGTTTATAACATTGTTAGCAAAAATAATTCTGTTAACTATTCATTTTTACTTTCACGGTCAAATGTAAATTTCATCCTTTAAAAAAAAGCAGACAATGCGACGCAAATTGCGGAAGAATCGTAATTTGAATTGAACAAAACATTCGAGGAATTGTAAGAAAAGAAAGACGCGACTACTTTTTCCTAAATAAAACTTACTTTTCAACTTTTTTATTTAATGTATCTATGTTTATAACATTGAAAACACAAAAGTAGGTTTTAATATTACAAAAAAGGCGGAACAGACACGTTCGCAATCGAAGTCAGCCAGTACCAGTGTCAGGTGAATTGATCTAAAAGTCTTCCGCTTACGAAACGAGCTTCCTGTTTTAGTTTAAAAAATATAATTAACTTCCCTACATTTAATATTTTACAGAAATATGTAATATTTAATCATATTTTGATAAATGTTTTTTAACGATAATTTGTATCTGATTTTTAGAATATAACAACAAAGGACTTTATTAAATACATATTTGTTTCTTTATATTTTTCAGAAAAATAGAATAACATGTTTTTCTGCGTTGCAGAGTAAAACATCTTACTTCGGCAATGTTAAGTGACAGTCTTTACAATTGCGTGGTTTACAAAAACACAATGATTACATCTCACACTGACAATTATATGTTGCGTGTTCGGGAGTGGGTAAAGCAGACAATCTTTAAAACTATACACTATTTATAACAAGAGAGAAAATAGAAAAACAAAAATCAAATTATATTAGGAAACAAAGAAGAGGCCGGAAGCGGTCATATTTTTTTTATGTTGCCGAAATCCAAGGGCAGTAATTCAATTCGACTACAAAAATTTCGTTTGTATTTAAAATAGTTAAAACTTTAATCACTAAAATTCGTAAAATTCGATTTTTAATTAAACAATTACTTTATTAATTCACGCGATTAATAAATTAAAACATCTGTAAATTCCATACATTTTGAAATCACACTTTTAAACTATTGTACATTTATTTTAGCCACGTTCTTAATATGTTAAAACGTATTTTTACACACGAGCCGCTTCACTATTTTAAGTAATTTAAATGTAATTTGAACTGGAGCATATACATTCATCCAGATTATAAACGAACCAGTAATAAAATACTATATATATAAAATACTGTATATATAAAATACTTGTAAAACGGGCAGAGGAATGCAACATATCGTCGATGACGCAGCGATTGAAGCCGAGCTGACAGTGCGGCACCTATTAAATTAGCGACTTTATTTTGAATTCTGTCAAAGAGAGAGAGGAACTAGTAGCAAGCACCAGCTCAAATGTGGCAATAATACCCCATATCCGTGAGAATGATGGCCTTGTAGAGGTACAGGATACTCTGAGGCGTAGATTTCTAGCACGGTAAAGAGAGCCCAGCTTTTTTTCAACAATCTTGGCAATGCCTTAAATGTATCTGTTCTAACTCGTGTTCCCCGTGAACGTTAAACGAAGTACTTTCAGTTAATGTATCATTTTCGTCACTGCATTAGATGTTTTCATTTGTTTTCCCTGACGTTATAGAGCGTAGTGTCGTCAGTAAATATACGCATCTCAGCAACAATTTTATTAGAGAGGTCATCTATGAATATCAGGAATAATAAACGTCCAAGGATCGATCCCTGAGGTCCACCTGCAGGTATATAATTGTTTTGACGCACAGCCATCAAGGAAAACCTGGATTCTTCTCTTATTTAAGAGGATTTAATTATATTAAGTATTCTTCCAGTAATACCATAGGATCAGCTTTTCATGAGATCATCGTGCCATACCCTATCAAAGGCCTTTAATATATCTATGACTACTGCCATAGCCTTCCTTGCTCTATCGAGTGCATGATATATACGTTCATAGATTACAGTTAGGATACCTGCAGTAAAACGGGCTTGCCTAAACCTATACTATTGATCTGACAGAAGTTTAGCAACTGTGAGTTGGTGGATAAGAGCATGATTAATTATGGACTCAAATATTTTAGGGAAAAGCGAGAGGAAGCTAATGGGGCGATAACTTAATGAGCTAGTTTTTCCGCCAGGATATTTGTAAACTGGGATCACAAGAACAGTTTTCCAGCAGTTCGGAAAGCAAGATTCGTTACGTTATTTGTTGAAAAGTTTGGAGAGAACTGGAGCAACCTCAGGCAGAGATCAGTCATAGAATTTTTGGCAAAAGTGCATTGCGAATGGTATCCTGGAACACAAAAGGTCGCTTGTTGCAATGCTACCATTCCAGTCTTCGAAAATCTTCCACTTTCTATGTTAAAAAAGAAGGATTTACTTTGGGAACAACGTTCACATGACAATGCGCGCTTTATCTTTGGTAAAAATGCATTGAGTTATTTTTAGTTATGAAAAATAGGTGTTTTACTTTTAGAAAGACCACCGCGTAGTGGATAGAGCTGCCAACTATCAACTAGAGAATTGTAGGTTCGATCCCTGACCTGAGAAGGGTGCTAATTTACCCACACTGAATACTTGTGATACTGTTAAAAATCTGCCTGTGGATGACTACTATATAAAACGTCCCCCTTTTTTGGTTGAGCACTGTCGTAAATGGTTTAGCCTGTGACTTAATTAGCAAAATGCAATGCACTTTGTTCGTAAAATTAGCGGTCAAAATCTAATTTATAAAACTTACTATGTCTGTCTGTCTCTATATTTTCAACCTTTATCTTTTCCGAAACTAAAAGACACAGAGCGGTGCTGAGTGCCTCAGATAATTGGAATTTTTATGGATCGTTCTTTTATGGGTCTTTAGCCGGTTAATATAGTTTAAAAGGGTTAAAAATGAGTAACAACTGAAAAAAATCGTAATAGATTTTGTACATTTATCTTAGTGTATTTTCAATCAGTTCATATGCGTGTCACCTAGGTACAGTGGTAACGTCACCAGCTTTGAATATTACAGTTTACTTTTGGTTTCGATTTTATCTGATGGCAGCCAAATACTTCTTTTTCACTTTTGAAATCACGACTCTATAAACTAATTTATAAAACTCACCATGTCTGTCTGACTGTCTCTATATTTTCAAACTCTGTCTCTTCCAAAACTAAAAGTTGCAGAGCGGCGCGAAGAGCCTCAAATGATTGGATTTTTTTACGGATCGTTCTTTTATGGGTCTTTAGCCGGTTTAAATAGTTTTTAGGGGGTCCAGAAAGGATCAAAAATGAAAAAAAAACGTTATATATTTTGTATATTCACCGTACTTTATTTTTAATCTGTCCATATGCACGGTAAATCGTAAATAACGTTAGGCTCTCGTCAGCCATGTAGTTTTCTGTTTGAAGAAAATCAGAACCGCATGTATTGTTTATAATAATGTTCATTTTTATTTAACTATAGCTTATCCCTATTTCTGTATATTTTATTTTAATATCAATTTTCTAAATTTTTATTTTTTATTTAATGTATTTTTAGTAAATGTATGTTGCCCTATTCTGTCTCTAATCGGTATGGTTTCCGGTCTGATCGGATAGTCTGGCTTAGTCCAAGGGAGGTAATTAATCTATCTTATTAATTCTTTAACCTTTGTCTTTCTTTATTTTAGTTAAAGGGATGTAATTCGGGATTCCTTGTTTTTCTCTTACATTATATTTTTTTATGTATTTTTTATGCGTTCTATTATATATATATATACATATATATATATATATATATATATATATATATATATATATATATATATTACATGGAAGTCACCACTTATCAAGGCCCGGAGGCCACTCAGGGATAAGGGTTATTGCGTGTACAGTAATCAATGAGATAGTATTGTAGTAATCATTAGTATTGGAGATTTGATAGAGTGCCTTACTTAAGAGAGCGGTCTGTCAGTAATTTGTTTATGTTGGACTTGAAGAAATCCAAGTTGTAGTATGGTGGAAACAGGCAAACGGAAGAGAGTTCCACAGTCGTGCACTTCTGAGAAAGAAGCTCTGCTCATGGAATCTACGTTTGGATTTAGGCACAGATAAAGAGTGGGGAAAATTATTGACAGTAGTTTCAGCCAGACGGGTGTTTCTCGTGAAAGATTGGAGAGGGGGCGAGAGATTGG
>NC_136491.1:153805436-153822936 GCF_053919585.1 Euprymna scolopes
GACTGATCGACCATATTGATTAAGGCATGCGGTGTTTTTTGCAGATTTGTGTACAATCCGGAATAATAGAATTTCATGGTCGCAACCAAAAAGAATAGGCGGAATGTTATTGGAGAGAATCATTATTTTTGAATAGCGAAGTGCAATAGTATTTGTAGGTATTTGTGTGTATAATCCAGTTAATAAGGGTGTCAGATCAATATAGTTATAATAGTTATATATATTTACCCGGTCCTTACTGGGAGAGTGGGAGGACTTTTCAGGTAGAGGGAAAAATACAAACTACTTCGTCTATAGATCTTGGCAATCGTGATGATTTTGCTCGTAGGAAGAAAGATAGGGTTTAATTATAACGAATAAATGTGTCTGTAACGGCGTTGAAGAGTTACATAAGATGGTGGGTAAAAGTTTAGACATAATAAATTTGTATGTGGCATCTGTTATTGAAAACTTACTGTAATTTGGTCCAGAGGGGAAATTTTGCAATCAAATTATTTTAAATAGGAGATATTGACTAGAACGATAAAATTGTCGCCCTAGAAAAAACGATATGATTCTATTTCCGTTTGATTAAAACCGGTTTTACTTTGTTTTTGTTGCAGACCATATACTAATTGATAGTTGTGTACAAATTCCAAAAGAGATAGGACCATTCTATTATGTCTGAAATTAGCACAAGATTCAACGAGCGAGATCATGCTCTTTACCGACCCAAATTATGACAACAGGACAATCGCAAGCACCCTCAAACTGCATAGCTGTATTGCCACGAATAATAGAGATGTGCAAACAAGGTTTCCGGCTACGGTTATGGTTTTTGGTGTGGTTAAACCTCACATCTTCGAAGTCGGTTTGAACATCGACACAAAAGTGTACCCGGATATGCTGAAGAGTGTGGTGATGTCTTGGTACAATCAGGTGGCTGTTGGCAAATTCGGGGTGTGACAGCAGGACTCCGCGTCGGCCTACCAGTAAAAAGATACCTAAGCTTTGCTTCAGGAGTGCTTCTCTCAGTGCCCCCTCCTCCCCCAACCTATACCCGCTGGACTACTTCGTTTGGTCACACGTCGAGAACATCATCAACATGATTTCCCACAACACCAAAACAAGCCTGATCGCCGCCATCCGCCGAGTAATAGCCTAGCTCCCTCTCCCGGACCCGTATGGAGGCGGTGATTGAGGCAGAAGGCGGCTACATTGAATAGCTATCAGCTCTACTACGTAATCAAGTTACCTTAATTTACTTCTTTATTAAAGGTTTTAAGATAAAGCTGTAGTGTTGTTTTCTTTAGGGGGGCACTTGACTCATTCCACCCTGTACAAGACAGAGATTTGTGTGCACTGAAAAGGGCAACAAGAAAAGCTTGGATTCATCACATCATTGTAGAGTAAATGTCCATAATTTATTGCCTCGAAGACCTTGCAAAGCCCGAAAGGTTAATGTCAGTTCTATCGCCAGGATCAATGATCAGAGTGACCCATCATTCATAATCATGAGATTTGTTAAGAAAGGGCCTTTGTAATAAGAGGCCGTGTTAGATTTGATAGAGTGATGGTTTTACTTAAAACATGGGATATTATAGTAAACTTTAAAATAATTTCCAGGACTTTACATTATGCAGAGATGAATGACTTGTGACTGAATCCTCCTGTTAACATTTGAATGTGACAAAGACTAAAATGCCAGATTATTTCAACGATCCAAATTAGTGGATGAATCTAAAAAAAATCGGACGGCTGAAAATTAGTTAAAAATGGATGCCATGAAGGGAGGCTGTAATAATCTATATACGTATAAAGTTAATTTTTTCTCGCTCTGGTATTGATATTAAAAGCTTATTTTCTTCTATTTAAAACAAACTTCTAAATATTCTCGGACATGGATATTGGGGTGACTACTGGAAGGTTAACCAATTTGCATATTCCAATGGAAAAAGAGATTTATTATTTATTTATTTATGGTTTGTCATGAGATGATTAGTTTCATCTCGCTATTACCCTTAATTCTATTTATGAATAGTTTCTACATTCTGCATAATTGCATATAAAATTAAAATGCAATTATTTTAACACACATTAGATATATATATATCATTAAATACCTACATACACTAGTGTTTCATCCTTTCGGGAATCATTACTGCAGGGTGTCACGATTAACACCGGTCGACTGATTTGAACCCGGCAACGAAGCCATTTCTGACTCCAGTAATAAGGACCAAATCCAGTTGGCCACTGTTAATTTAAAGATTTATTTTTTAAATGTTTTTAACGTCATTATATGATGATCTGTGCATGCGAGCGAAATTGGCCGACTTTATTTCAACTGAAAATGCTTAACGACAAGAAACGATTTTCTTAAAGGAGCTGACAATTATTTACTATAACAATGAAATATATATACATAAATAAAAATATTAAATACATTAAATATATAAAATATATTTAATATAACTAAGCTATGGTATTTGTGTAAACAAATTGAGCTTAGGTATTTGGACAATGTCAAAACATTGTTAATTCACTGCCCGAATAGCAGCAGCCGTATAGCGCAACTGCTATAAGCTCCGACTGTCGTTTGTCGGGTTTCGAGATCTTGGCTTGAGGTAGTTGCTTGTCTAGCTGCACTGATGAGCCGCGAACCAGTACTGTATGTGGATGACTATATATATATATATATATATATATATATATATATATATATATATATATATATATATATATATATATATATATATATATATAAATTACTTGATTCCTCCAGCCTTGACAGACGTGTTTTAAATATTCTCTCCAGTGCTTTTTCTTTTAATGATTTTGGAATTCATTCCATTGGCGATTTTTTCCAAGGAACTCTGCCTTTTGGATCATTTTGGACCATTTGGAACTTACCCATTGGATTGGAAATTTTTAATTCGACCGTTTTGGATTTTACCATTCTTGGATTTTCTACCCTTTACCGAACTATCCATTCATGTGAAATCTTTTTATCATTTTTCTTTTACCTCCTATTCCCCTTAACACACCTTTTTTTTTTAACCAAGTAAGATCTGTGACTTACTTGTAGTTTCATTAAATACTTTTACATTCAAAATCCGATCCCGCATTTTGATAATTCCTGTTCTCTGATGAGAAGGGGAGTATTTCTTCGAAACTCCGCGGATTAAGGACTGTCCACTTATCTTGTGCTTCCTTTTTTAAAATTAAATATGTTTTTAACTCTTTTTCAAGATGTCTTTTAACATGTTTTATTAATCATTTGTTCATATTATATATATATATATATATATGTTTGGAGGTTAAACATGTATAAACACAGTTGAACATTAGCGGAAATCTCCCCACAGCACATTCGGCTGTCATCTCATCAAGAGAAAATAATATATATTAGATTGGTGCAAAAATAATGTGTTTTTTTTTGTCACACACACACACACATATATATATATATATATATATATATATATATATATATATATATATATATATATATATATATATACACACACACACACATCATAAAACGACATTATTTTTGCACCAATATAATAGCAATGAAAACAATATTAATGGCGAAAATAAAGAGCAATGGTGAGAATCTTATATATATATTTAAGGTGTTAAAACGACGATTAAAATAAATAAGTTAATTCAACAAAACGAGTATAAAACCATTAAGTTTCAACGCCAGAGAGGGGAAAAACAGAAGAGAGGTTGTTAAAGTTCCCCAAAGAAATTTAACCTTTTAATCGATTCCTTCTGCCGGCACAAAGAATATTTTCGAATCTGGATAACTGTTATTAATTCAGATTTCTGAGTTCAGAGTCTAGTTTACTAGGTGAACAAATCATGTGGGCTATATGTACCACCGTATGAATTAAGCCGATTTTTCGCAATTAAGGTACAAAAGAAAAAAAAAACAGTTCAGGTAGAGGCCAGTAAAATTCGGTTTCCTGTAAACGGTAGTGAGAAAGCTACGTCTTGAACATCCAACATGGACATCCAAGAAGGGAAGTCTTCTTTGCATTTACAGACTCTTATAAACAAGTACGTTCATCCAAGATTAGACAGGCTTGTGTAGGATCTGGTAGTCTCCCTTCCTCTGAAACTTTAGACTCTGCTATTGGTCAGCATTTGGTTGAGAATTCTTATTGTACCAATCAGTATTAAATAGTGGTTTGAGGTACGTCGTAGAGCCGATTCCAAAAATCATTTTAAAATTAAAGAAATTTATCTCAATCGCGATTCAAAAACCTTCTTTACATGGCAGAAGGAATCGTTTTCGGTAACTTTAACCACTTTCTTTTTTCTTTTCATATCTCAAGCGGTACCATTTTAATCGCCTTAAACTCACTTTATTGAATTAAATTGATTATTGTAATCGTCTTTTTAGCACCTAAAATATGTAGCTAAAAAGATCCCCAATTGCTTTTTATCTTCCCCATTAATATTATTTTCATTGCTATCGATTTTCTTCTGATGAGATGATAACCGATAATAATTAATAGTGAATTGGCTTTATAATAATAACTAAGACATCTGCATGAATTAAAATATAATATTTATCTGTATTCTACGACTGGGCAACGCCAGGCGGTTGCTAGTTGATGATAAATCCGTTTCTGTAAACCTGAATGAAGTGTTATTGGCAATAAACTAATGCAACCTAAAGAATTAAACTGCAACACATGTTATATATTGCGTGGACGCTACTTTTGCATTTAAAATTTACAATGTTTGATGAAAAATAACAATAATATATTTTTCTGGGGGTGATTGCGAGATTTTTCCAAATTTTCTAACAAGATGTCTAACATTTATGTTCATAAAAAGCAAGATTCATTCTTTACATAAAGAAATGGAGGAGATTTCACGGTGAAAAGTTTTTCGGTGTAATTTTTTTCTTTAGGCTCTCATTAAAACCTGTCCTTTTATGACAGCTGACTGGATAAGCGCTATTAACAAAACCCACTGAAAGAATTTTAAGATAGGGAAAAATGGAGAAATCGGCTGGTAATTTTCTGGCTCGGTATTTTTCGACTGCTTACGTACTGTGCCGGAAGATTCTAACTCATAGTTGCCGGAGATAGGTTCGTATGTTGGATACATGTAACAATTTTAAAGAAAAACAATAATTACTTAAACAATTATGCAAGCAATTTCCCCCAACTTTTAACAAGATGTATATTACGCAGTTCGGAAATTTTAAAGGTGAGGTATGAATGGTTTTATTGTTTTGATTATTCTGATTCTGGGTGTTATTAGCACAACGTTTCAGTCGATCAATCCTCCGACTGTCGTCAGGTGTAAACTCCATATCTAGTAATCCCTAAAAAATGACTATTTTTTATAATTTAATTTAACCCAAGGTCCGATATCTTGCAATACTGAACTAACCACTTTTTCCCTTAGTTGAAAAAAAAATGGAGTTTGCACCTGAAGACTGTCAGGGGGTTCAATGACCGACACATTGTGCCAATAACACCCAGGCTGAGAATAATTGTCCGAACAATCAAAACAATACAGGCGTCCAATACATAGTTGGTAGAAAGAAAGATAAGCAACGAAAATATAACCCTTATCCCCGAGTGGCTTCCAGCCCTTGATAAGTGGTGACTTCCATGTAAAAAAAAGCAACAACAACAAAAGTATTAATTTTTTTAAATAACATTTGGGATTAGTGTACAAATTAACAAAAATTAAATTAACTACACGTTAGTATAGTCAGCAAAGCAATAAACAGTGAAAGAAAATATAAAGTCCAGTAGTCTGGGAGAAAAAACTATTAGAGTAAAGTAGGCTTCCTGACATTTAGGGCCATCAACAGTAAAGGAGTTGGAATTTGTTGATTGTCGTGTTAGTCGAGAGCATGTACGTCAGGCTATCCCGAGTGCTGTGAGTCTATCAGAGCACATTCTATTGAAGTACTGTAAAACAGACGCAGTGGTGCAGCCGAAATTAACGTATATGTAAATAAATGAGTTTTCGGTTAAACTCTGCTTGCGTACATTTTCTTTTCGTCGATTCTTTTTATATGTGATTTTCTCTCTGGCTTAATTAACGCAACGATTGACCGACAGAATAAACACTGAAAGGAGATAAAGAGACTCGATGAAAGTGTGACGTCATGCTTTAGGGTCTTATAACATTTTTATCAGTCTGTCATGTTTTTGTTTTGTTTTTTATTTAAGTTGGTTTGTCACATTGTGCTTTGAAATGTTCATTCAACTGTCATGCTTTAGTTTGTAAACTTACTTTCATCGAAAATGCTCAAATAGCATGAACGCCTCTATAATATCAATTATTTAGATTATTGTAATAGCAATTTCACTTTAATTTCCACGCATTCCACATATTATATTTTCATTTCAAATGTATTTTCTTTAAACATAGACTAAAGCGTGTTTTTAAATAAATGGTTATATAATAATAATAATAATAATAATAATAATAATAATAATAATAATAATAATAATAATAATAATAGCAGCAGCACTAGTCAGACCTCTGCTGGATAAATGTGAAGATGACTGAGACCTTGGGGAGGCTTATTGTCGCCCAAATTTTAGTGAGGACAAACAGTCGTCTCAAGAAAACATCAATGGTAAGCGGGCTGTTGCGTTAACGCAGTTTTCTGTAAAGGTTATCGAAAATGTGGAGAGTACTGGAAATCTGAGGAGACTTGCTATCACTCAGATAACTTGTGTGACTACTCTGATTAAATAATAATAATAATAATAATAATAATAATAATAATAATAATAATAATAATAATAATAACAATAATAACCACCTAATGTACATGGACGACTTGAAACTTTTTGCAAGGACCGAAGAAGAAGTAGAGACACAAATAAACACTACCAGGATCTTCAGCGAAGATATACAAATGGAGTTTGGTATCAAAAAGCGCGCACTACTAGTTATAAGAAAGGACAAACTAGAGACAACAGAGAGCATAGAACTACCCAACCAAACGGAGATGAGGGTCCTAAAGGAACAAGACGCTTATAAATACCTGGGAGTACTGGAAGTAGACATCATCAAACCCACAGAAATGAAAGAGATAATTGGAAAGAAATACCTCAGGAGAACAAGAAAACTAAATCATATAGCAGAAACCTAATAAAAGGCATAAATACATGGGAAGAATCAATAATAAGATACTCAGGACCGTTCATAGGATGGACCATAGAAGAACTGACACAATTCGATCAGAAGACCAGGAAACTCATGATCATGCACAATGCACTACACCCAAAGGACAACGTTGACCGACTCTACGTGAAAAGAAAGGTCTAGTTTGTATAAAAGACTGTGTGCATGACACAAAAATAGAAATTGAAAAATGCATGACGCAAAACACGGAAAGGATAATCGTGACAGCGAGAAACACTGAGAAAATCGACAAAACAGAAAACAGAAATAAAGGATAAGACGAGAAAAGAAAAAGAGGAATAAAAACAATAACATGGACGATTCATAAGGATGGCAAAAGATAAGAATAACGAAAACACTTGGGCATACATGCGAAAAGGGCACATAAGCCGAGAAACTGAATAATAATAATAATAATAATAATAATAATAATAATAATAATAATAATAATAATAATAATAATAATAAACACAGCACAAGATAACTCGAAGAGAACCAACCACATCAAAGCAAAGATCTATAAAACACAAGAAAACAGTAAATGCAGACTCTGTGAACAATAGAAGACGATAAATCACATAGTAAGTGAATGCAACAAACTGGCCCAAAAGAAATACAAGAACAGACAGAACTAAGTGGGAAGACAGTACACTGGGAATTATGGAAACAACTGCATTTCGAACGCATAGACAAGTGGTATAAACATAAGCCGGCAATAGTACTTTAAAACGAGAATCACAAAATCCTATGGATATGGACATACAAACTGAGAAACCTATCCAAGCAAGAAGACCAGATATCGTAATAATTAACAAGAAAGAAAAATTCCTGTCAAATCGTAGACTTTGCTGTTCCAGTTGGCAATCAGAGGTCGAAAGACACTGTCAACCAATGGTAATGTCTCCAAGAGGGGGTCAATAATTAAGATGTAGAACTGGAGACCAACATGCCTTCTTTAATGGGGAAACATCGGAAAATAAAGGCTGTAAATACAAGCAAGACTTCTGTTGTAAAAATCTTCATTTTGCAGTTTTTTCCAAGGATCCATGAACGCAAGTTCAATCAGATGGAAAACATGTTTCCCTATTGTCTGATGTACACCTCATAGAATTGCGTCCGTCTTTTTCTTAAATTTATATATGAACACGCACACATGCACAAACATAGACTATTACAAATATACAGATAACTAGAGAAGATTACACGAAACCTATGAAAAAAATAGGTGATATATCAACAGTAACTAGAGACTCGTTTATACACACGTTATATACATGTCACATATACATACATTACATATACGACCGCCTATCCAACATATTGATAAAAACGCTACTCAAAAATAAACATAAAGAGATGTACAATTTGTTACTTAGGTCAGTCTGTAACAAAGCGTTAACAGTCAGATGTCAAGAGATAAGGTCAACGAATCGTGATGCTTCCAAGCTGGGGGGAGGTCTATAATTAAGAGTAAGAACTGAGGACCAGCGTACTTTTTTAAATGGTGAAGCATCAGAATATGAAGGCTGTAAAACATTTTGTTAGAATCTTCATATTGCATTTTTTTTCAAGGATCTGTTAATGCAAGATCAACCGAATGAAAGGTATGTTTCCCTATTCTCAGATGTATACCTCAGAGAATTGAATCCGTCCTTTCTTGTTATATGTAAACACGCACACGTACAAAAAACATAGACTTTCATAAATATACATATAACTAGAGACGATCGCACGAAATACATGAAGACAAATATACGACATGTCATGTCACCTAACTTCCTACGAGTAAATCTAATATATATATATATATATATATATATATATATATATATATATATGTATATACATGCATACAGTACATATACACTCTAACAAGTTATCCAACGATATAGAAAAACGACAATGTCAAATTTCTTTAGGACATACGCACAAAATTAACAATGTTCTAGAACATATCAGAATGGACATCAAATTTTAAAACGAAACCAAGACAGTTTGCTCAATTATTCATATAATTTTCCCTTTTAATCCCAAAGCGCAAGAGAAAAAAACATAGAAAGATGAATTACTATCAATATTTGAAATGGGATTTAGTTAGAATATAGATATGTAAAGAAGTCAAGATAATTTCGATGCAATTGGAACCCTTGAAACCATAATGAAAAGTGACCATAAATGACTCAAACAAATAGACGAAATAACCCCCATTCCAATTCTGCAAAAGGCTTGTCTATTAGGAATGGCGAAAGTGTTTCAAAGTACATATTTAATGTATAAATTAAAATTAATTGACTTGATGTTCAAAGAAATAATTCAACTAAAACATTCAAAAGTTGAAACTACTATATAATAATAATAATAATAATAATAATAATAATAATAATAATAATAATAATAATGATAATAATAATGTGTCCCTACCAAATGAGGTAACAAACACGATTGAAATATTTTTGAAGATTGAAAATACTTTGTTTTACATTTTCACCCCAAACAAAGCACACTGCCAGTTTGATGTAGGATCTACTATCTGATACATAAGTTGCAGGGATACTATGTAGGGAGTTCAGCAGCAAGATGTTTGTTTACATTACACTTGAACTTCTGCATGTCCGTATAGTTGGGGAAGCAGGAACCCCGAAATGGAATTCCAAAGTCTAATAGTTCTGGGAAAAAATATTAGAGTAGAAGGCTTTCTGATATCTGGGGATCTTTACTGTGTAAGGGTGAAGAGGTACAAGGTCTTGTAGTTCGTCGGAGCATATTCCATTAAACTACTTGTAAAATAGGCAGAGTGATACAGCATTTCGTCGATGGGACAGAGATTGAAGATTAAATGACAGTTCACAATCTATAGGTTGGCGACTCTTTCTTGAACTCTGTCCAGGAGTGGAACGTAGCAGACTTAAGAAGAAAAGCACTAACCAAGCCTTCACTGGATAAATACAGAAGTACTAGAACCTTGGAAGGCTTATTGTTACCCAAATTCTAGTAAAGACCATTGTCATAGCCTTCACACACAATTACTTTTATAAATTATGAAAGTTTAATGGAGGAAATTTTAAACAAATTGAGACTTTTGGAAAAGGACTGGAAAATAGCTAATATTTTATAGATTCTAGAAATTAAATGTACCTTTCTGACAAGACATTTTGGCAAATACATCTCACTTGAATAAGCCGCCATGAACGTGTAGTACGGCCCCCAGGCCAAACGTGACGTCCACTGTGTGCTTTGAGAAACGCTGCACACCAGTATGATCTGAGAATCATGTAGACGTAATCAGGCAATTTGTCGGGAGAACATATACTTAGTCTAGATGAAGTATTGGAAGTTCTAAGGAAGCCACTTTTTTTTTCTATTGATGTGACAAGAAGTTTAGTCCTGTTGTTTTATGCATGACCTTTATAGAGCGAAACATTTTTCCCAGTAAACAAACCTAAATATAGTCATAGGCATTTAATCTATTATTTTTCAGTTTTTATATAGCTTTTGTTATAAAACGCAACGATCACTGCATGAGTCATTACATTTCGTGCAAATATAAGTTAGACACTCACTGTCTTAAGAAAGAATCAAACAATTTCTCGATGTTTTGGGTTTAATAAGGCTTTTCTCTTGTGGTTTGCCGTTGAGCAGTTGACCCGTGTAGATGAAGGATCGAAGATGAAGTATCAAGGTTTCCTTCAAGTTCGAAGCTTTCCCTCACCAATCTTTTAATTCGCCTGTCTAGATATAACTGCACATGTTTTGAAGCTTCCCGACAGAACACGTTGGGTAGACAGAGCCAGAACCTCTGCGAATATTCTTCCTGCTGGCTGTTGTTCTCGCATGACCGAACTGCAACTAAGCTTTCCAAATGTTTAAATTTAGCATAATCATAATGATATAGGTAAATCTATTTCCATATATCCGATCTTTTCCCCTTCAGCCATTGTGTTTTGCATCCGCACCCACGAATACAGAAACAACTAGCTGTTTTTTTGTTTGTTCTTAAATGAATGAACACAAAAATAACACAAATTGCTCTCGTGCATATCGTATCATTATTTAGACTGAAACTTACAATATTTTACAGTGGTTCCTCAGCAGTTGTGTCTGATATAAAATTCTCCCAAGCAGAATTTAGATTTTTAACTAGCTATACTATTTCTTGTAGATACTACCCCCGACAAACCCGACAAACCCGACAACAACCCTTACAGCAGAGATCCCTAGGTGTAAGAAAACCTTTTACTCGAATAGTTTCTTCCCCAGAACTGCAAGTCTTTTGAACTCCCTTCAGGGATTCTGCTTTCCCAACTGTACTGATAGGCAGAGGTTCAAGTGTAATGTGAACAAACATCTTTCTACTCATCTCTCTTCATAATGCCCCAGCAAATTATGTCCTCAATAGTAGCCCCCTACTTCAAAGTGGCGCTGTGCCTTGTTTGGGGGTGAAAATTGAATTTTAAAAAATACAGTAGAATGAAATTCGGGATCGAAAAATGTGGTCTACTAGAGATAAAGGGAGGAAGTTAACAATAGCAGAGGGCGTATAACAATCCAGTTCAGAGGTTATGAGGCGTTGGCGAATGGGCTACCTACAAATATCTGGGAATTTTTAAACTGAACGCTATCAAGTCAAGAGAAGTAAAAAAAAAGAAGACTATAAAAGAATATAAAGAACTTACTACTTTAAATCACATTGTGTAGTAGAAGCTTAATAAAATAAACGAGTAGTTAAAATAGTAAAATCGGTGGACTATACAAAATGTTAGATGAAGAGTTAATTTAAAATACAGATACGGTTGTAAAATGTACTATATATAATTAAACTAAAGTTTAATACTTATGATTAAACGAAATTTTAATAAACTATAATTTGATACATATAATAAAGCTAAAGATTAATATACACAATTAAACTAAAGTTTAATATAATTTACTTAGCTAAAGATTAATATAATTAAACTAAAGTTTTATATATATATATATATATAAATTAAAGTTTTATATATATATAAATAAACTAAAGTTTTATATATATATATAAACTAAAGTTATATATATATATATAAACTAAAGTTTTATATATATATAAACTAAAGTTATATATATATATATATATATATATCAACTAAAGTTATATATATATATATATATATATAAACTAAAGTTTAATATAATTTATTAAGCTACAGTTTAAGATAAATATTTAAACTAAAGTTACATATATATACGTAAACTAAATTAACTATAAAGCAGAAAGATGTGAAAAGAATCATATATTTGGTAAAAACAGCATCTTGTGTTCAATTAATTGTATACAATGAATTGTTTGCAATATACATCGAGTTTCAGCAAATAAAAATGAAGAAGTACAGATATATCATAAACAACAAAACAACTAAACCTGTAGAATCTAGCTCTGCATTTAACGCTCAAGAATTCTCGAAAATGCCCTCAGGTGTGCGGAACAGCGTAATTAGAATGTGCTTCTTCGAAATTAAGAAAAAACAGTTTTTAACAATTTCTTTCTTATTTCTCTTTCCTTAGTATTTTTTTATCGACGGAATCGCGATACTTCAACTCTACCTTCTCTATCGCATGGACGTGCGAAAAGCGACAACGAGGCTTTCTCTTGTTGCACTATCGATTTTTTTCTCGGCACTTCTCGTTCGTCGTTCTCGCGTGAACGTGATTGCTAAATGTTGCTGGGCCGTGAAAAATGCCCCCGCTCCGTTGTCACGACTCGGATCGATTCCGCTTCGATGACTGCTTCGCCCTCCTTGTTTTGTTTTTTGCTTTTTTTCTGACTTCGACTCTTAAAAAACGAAAATGAAGGATGGCAGAACGTTTACGAGCAAAACAAATGTAAAGTAAAAGAACTAAAGAAGTGCTTGTGCACATGCGCAGTGGAATCGAGCAAAAAAAAAAGGCGGTGTCGTGTGCTGCGCGCGCATTTATCGGCAAATTAACCCGTTCCTTCGTTCCACGCATACTCATTAAACACACACAGGCACGAACACATATGTGCACAGAGAAAAAAAAACATAAACCTGCTAAAACGCATACATAAACACGCAGAGACACAGATTGACACAAAAGCAAGCACACATCAACATAAGCACATACAGAAAAATACAACCAATTGGTATTGTTTGGATAATTCGGACTATTGTTCTTATTTTGAGTGTCATTTTCACGACAATATATCAGGTGTATCTAATAAAACTCGGGGATATTTATGCCGAACCTAATAATTTGCAGAGAATTTAGAACTGAACTCTTTATTTAATATGAAAAATCCCCGAAGGTAGGGGAGGTAACATACAAAATTTTACCAAGTATCTTGCTGGTAATTCTAATACAAACTTTTAAAGCCTTTAACATATTTAAGTTTCTAGCTATAAATATCACTGTTTATTATTATTTATTTATTAATACATACTGTTACTATATGTGTATATACTTCATTATTTGGGGGGGTACAAAACTTTATTATAGCTAGTAAAAAGGGAAGACTGAGTTTTTTTATTGTATCTATGGTAAAAAGAATGACGGAGGGAAAGCATTCGATGGAGGTTTAAAAAAATGTTACATAAATAAGGGAAAAAAGTCGGCCGACCAGGTTTCGCCCTCACTTTTCAAAGCCGAATCGATATTTTCTTTTTTGTATAGGGAAACTAGTTTAAACGGGGGAATGACTAAAATAGAATCAAACACTTGGGAGAACGACAAAAATAAATCTACCGTTATCATAATTATATGTTGCAATTTTTTATTGATTTTTTTTTTTACCTCCATCGAAAGTTTTCCCTCCATCCCTCTTTGTACCATGGATACAAAAAACTCAGTCTTTCCTTGATAATATAGTCTTTCTGTAATAATAATAATAATAATAATATATATATATATATATATATATATATTTCTATATATATATATATATATATATATATATATATATATATATATATATATAGTATGGCATTTTATACAAACATTATTGGCTATATATGTGCATACATGGTGCAATAGTACCCCTTTTGATAAAGTCTACATTATGAAGCCGAAAATCATTAACTATACTCTGGATAATTATTTTCGTCCTGGCGATATAGGATTTATGAAATGCACATATGTACACAGTGATATTTATATAAGTAAATATACACAGGCGGCAAAATGAGTCCGCACTTGTAATTCCTTCAAAAACTGCAAATTCTAGCTAAATTTAATGTAACCGTTTAAATAAAATATACCTCATTTGATTCGCCTTTTATTTTTTTCTATAGATTTACTTGTTCATATTTGACTTATAATTGAAATATACTAGCGCTTATGTCAATTAAAAAAATAACTTCAAATTAAGGAGAAAAAAAGGAAGTCCGCACAAAGGAAAATTGTTATTTTAATGTAACTTTAGGATATTAATGCAACACAAATACAACAGAACCACAATGAACTAGTTAATATTTAGTAGCATAGCCCTTCTGCAATTTGACATCTTGAAATATTTTGGGAATTCCTTGAATTAGACTGCAGCAATACTCCGGGAAAGGGTATCCCACTTTTCTTTATTTTTTGTGCAAAGTTCTTTCAAATTTGAAATTTTATCATTGCGTAGCTGTTGCTTGATATAATGTCATACGTTTTCGATAGGATTGAGGTCTGGAGATGTGCAGGCAAATCCAAACACGGAGTATTATGCTCTTCCAGGAAGCTCTTGACATTGCCAGCTGTGTGAATGGGAGTATTATCCTGCATGAAGATGGGATTATCATCCAAATTCCGACCAAAGTAGGGTAGAAAACTGTCAGTCAACATATTGATGTACTTGGACGAATTAATTCGACCTTGCAAGTGAACTATAGGCCTTGGACCATTGGTACTAATAATGCTCCACACTAAAACTGAACCTCCACCACCTTGCAGTGTTTAAAACTGAGGACCTAGGATTAAATTATTCGTCTTTCCGCCTACCAACACTGCCTAGCCTATTGAAATTGCTTTTGTCGTTAAAAAGCACTTTTGACCAATATGAAGAGTCATGGTCTTCATTGCATCTGACGAAGCCCAGACGGCGCTTTCTGTACTTTTCAAGGCATCTCTTGTTTTTGCGATAATCATCTTTTCTTCTTGTTAGCTCTTTACATCAAGTGGTTTCATGCCTTGTCTGGAGCGATTTCCATTAATAAAACGTCTGATAAAAACAAAGTGAAAATACAGATGTCGATGGCTAATCCTGGGACTAATTCAAACGACCAAATGGCATTTTTCTGTATTTTTCAGGTTTTCACGTTTCTTAATTTTTTTAGACAAATATTGGTTATTTGTATTATTTGGATTTATCGGACTACTGTTCTCATCTTGATTCAAAGCACATATGCTGGGAGACAACCAATTACTAAGTAGACCTAGTATAGAATTTAATACGATAATTATAGAATTCCATACGTTAATTATAAATAATTTATAATAAAACAATAAGTAAAAACAATTATACACACTCACATACACAAACACATACATATATTAATAATAATTAGTAATAAATAGTGATATTTACAACTAGAAATAAAAATGGTTTAAGACTTCTAAAATTCGTACTAGGATTGTCCGCAAGGACCTGTGGCGCAGTGGTTAGAGTACTTGGAAAAAGCAGTTGTAAGAGTCATACTCTCCTGAAACTCGTGTTCAATTCTCTGTGTGGCCGAAAAATCCAACTGCAAATTACTTAGGACATCTATCCATTCATGGTAAACGGAACGAGAGTATGCTATACCCATGAAGTAAAAAAAAAAAAGTTCCGCTCGAAATTCCAAATAATTTCCCGAGTTCGACAGAAACATTCCCGAGTTCCACAAGATACATCTGAAGAAGCTCGGAGGTTACATTTCAATGTTTTACAGTTATATTTGAATATAGAGTATATTGTCGCGGAATCATTCAAAGAACAAGAGTAAATATACGGAGATGCATTCATAGTTTCATATTCTTTGTACATAAAACGAAACTTGTATAAACGCGCAGAAGTTGAACAAACTACAAACTAAATCACTCTTTCATGTTTCTGAATTCTTTAGTTTTCGATTGATTATTTGGATTATTCGAACGAATCTTCTCATGATCACAACTTGTCGGCCGATATAATCTTCGACTTTCTTCGGATGTATCTTGTTGACCTCGAAAATTTTCTGTCGAACTTGTAAATCGTCACAAAATTTATCTTACAGAGCGCGACGCGCGCATGCAAATTCCAAGACATATGCGAACTGGCGTCACGGTAGGGGAAAAAGACGATAAAAAAACATGCGCATAGACAGACAATGGTGATGACGTTCGGGAGGACAGAGGTCAGAGAGAAGAATTACGATCACGTTTTATTAGGGAAATTACCTGCAAATAAATGTCGTTGTTAAAACGGGAAAAATGAGTTGAGTAATTATTTGTCCTCTGTTCCTTGCGACGTACTCTATCTAATACATTGCATTATCACATGTTGGGTAACGTTACATTTCTATCGAAATTGTTTATTTAATGTTCCGCCAGCCATAGTCGGGTAGCAGTCTAAAATAATTCATAATCGTATTAGTAGAATCGCCCGCACTGAGGATTGAACCTTAAACATTTAGAAGAGTTTAATTCTTGATATTTGTTACGGAAAAGAGATATGATACATAACTACAGGTGTAAATAGTTTCAGGATCGTTCATGAAAAAGTAAATAAAAATAAATTTTAAAAAAAGGCAACAATTTTTTAATTTATCAAAAACAAAAACTGATTGTAAACACGAAAATATAGTAAAATCACGAACAGGAACAACTTATGAACAAATATAAGGTAATATTTGAAATTAATGGGTTTCATATTTATTTTAGTAGTTATTTTGTTTATGCCCCGTAAAAAGCTTTGCCCTGCTCACGGGCTCCATGGTGTCCTGCAGTTTAATAAACCCTCATTTAGACAACTGCTCTCAACTCTACATGGCTTTTTGGATTACGTAATAAGTAACATTTTGTTCTAAGCGACAATCTGAAAGTTAAATCCTCAGTGCCGCTAATAGGAAGAAGAAAATCGCGAATTACTATAGACTTCAACCCGGTCAAGGCTGACGAAACGAGAACGTGTTATCATTGTAGATTAAATAAAGAGAGCAAAATCCTGTGTTCAAGAAGATAAACATGAAGAAGGTCGGATATCATATCTGCCGAGAATTTGTGCGAATAACATTTAAGATAAAAACAGTCATCCGAAAATTCCAAAAAATCTATATATCAATAGGATAGCGTGTGTGTTATATATTTTGTGTATCACGCTTACATCCGAGTGACTGTTGTTTAATTGTTATGGACT
>NC_136491.1:153830436-153835436 GCF_053919585.1 Euprymna scolopes
GATAGAAAAAATATGAAGGAAAAAAAAGAAACGATCACATGAAATAGTGAAATAAAGAAAAAGGAAACGTAAGGGAGAAAAGTGTAGAAAAAAAGAAAGAAAATAGGCGCGATAAACGAAAATTGTGAATCATAAAGAAGGAAAGAAAGAAAGTAAGGCAAACAAGAGAGGAAAAAGCCAACAGAATAATAAAAAAAAAGTAAATGAATGGATGACGGAAAGAAGAAAAAAATGCGATTAAAAAAAGAAAAGGTGGATGAATCAGCATTGAAAGAACGAATTCATAAAAAAGAAAAGAAAGGAAAAAAGAAAAAAATGACGGAAGGAAGAATGAAAAGCTAGATATACAAAAAAACGAAAAGGTTAAAGAAATAAAAGAAAGACGAAGAGGTTAGAATAAAAAGAAAGTAAAAACATAAGTATAGAATGAATGAAAAGAAATAAAGATAACGAAAACGAAATACATAAATGAAATAAAAAATAAAAACAAACAAATAAAAAATAATTGAAAAAATAAAAAATAAAATTATGAAGGAAGCAAAAAAGAAAGAACGAACACATCATTAATGAAAAGGGAAAAATGAAAAAGAAATAAGAGTAAAAAAATTTAAAAATTTAAAAGAGACATAGAGCGACAGAAAGAAAGGAAGAAAATGAAAGAAACGTCAATTAAATTACCTCTTTTGTATCAAAGTTTAAATAAATTTAGCTAAAAACAGGTGTAAATTGAAATTCTCCAGATAAGTTTAAAATTAAGTAAGAGATTGTAAAGTCAATTGAAAGTTAAGTGTATACCTTGAGCTACGTGCTCAGGAAGTTACGTTAATGGAGAAAGTTCGGAATGACACGTTACGAAAAAAACAAGGGAAAGTTGTTATAGTTTTATTTAAATAATCTTCTATATTAATCCATTATTGCAGCTAACAGATAAGAGTAGAAGACTGCAGTATCCACCTACACATGTAGAGAAACGACCACAACCAATTGGTTTTGCTTATTTCCCCCTTCTTAAATATTCAATGAAATACAATATAGAAAAGTGGCTTGTTCCTTTAAACACTTCGAAAAAATCTGTTTTCCCACAAATTCTGAAATACTTGTATTACTGCAGTTAAACATAAACATACTATTTGAAGTATCTCTGAAAAGTGTCCAAGATTGACTTTTACTAAAAAGAATCTAAAGGCTTCCTTCAGTCTTGACAGACTATGGATACTCAAGGTAAGGGTGCCTGAGCGTGAAATTTTTGTGGCAAGAGTCGCACAATCTACAACCACACCTCTCCTGGTTCGACATTGTTGAATACCAGTGGCAAGTCGATGTTAAGAACGACTGGAAACAATCCGAGATAAGCGAGATATATTTGAAAACTAAACATTAATCAGAACTGACTTTTCCAGGGCATTCATCGTCACCCTCAAATGTCAGCTGACGTAATATTGTAAAAAAAGACAGACTGAATTTGATGAACGAGATTATCATTATTTATTTTATTTATTTGTTTATTTATTTTTGTGAATTTGTCCACCAGGCAAAATATTCCTCGTAGTATATAATATTCAATAGAGGATTGAGTCTATAATAATACATTCGCAATCTGCATAAATTAAATTATCATGTTTAAGCGTATTGTACGACAGGGCACTAATTCCCTATGAATTTGTGCGTATTCAACTAAAAGTAGATGTGTGTTGCGCAGTAAATGTGTTAAAATTAGATCTCGGACGTTTAGTAGACGAAAACAAAAAGGTCATTTGTTACAAGTACCAGATCGATGCAAAAGGTGTGCAGGTTTGAAGAGGGGGGGGCATTTAAAACATTGTAAGTTATTTGAAATTTATTTTTCAACTTATCACCATGATTAATTCATAACATTTTTCTGTTAGATTTTTAAAGCATCATTAATTCTGCAATATTCAAAACGACCTTCTTCATTTAATAGAAATAGGATAATTTTCCATCATGATAATGCTCGTTCTCACATTGAACCATTCTCCAGAAAACTCTTCGTGAAATTTAGTTTGGAAATCTTTTTCAACCCTGCATAATCTCAGTTATTCCGAAGATTACGAAACCATTGCGGTTAATATCACGAAAGTAGACTGAACACGAACATATTTAATATTCAAAACTTTATAAACGACGCATTTAAACGTTCATAGACAAATAAAAACAAGTTATAAAAAGAAACGCTCGTTATTGTTGTGAAAATTCAACCACCCAGTTTATTTTTTAATTTGCAAGATGAAAGTTTAAATCGGCAAAACAAAAAAAAAAAAACATAGACCTTATATTATAAACTGCAATAGGCGGAATGATAAATAATTTTTTACGGTGTCGGTATTTTCACGGGATTCTGGGAAATTGTGTTACCGGTTTCTGGATATGTTCGCATCTTATTTCTTTAAAATCTGACCCAAAATTCAAATATTGTTTGAACTACATCTAGAAATTGAAGAATGTGATCAAAATAAGATGATGCTTTTAACAAATTAGACCAATTGCATGGCGAAAATCACAAGATAAACAGATTTGTAAATGTGCCTTTTGAAAATAACTTAACATTACATATATATATATATATATATATATATATATATATATATATATATATATATAATTATATATATATAGTGTTTCATTTTTCCAGAAGTCATCAGTGTATTGAGTTACGATCACAGCCGGTTGAAAGACTGAACCTGACGGTCACATAGCCAGCTTTGAGTCCATTTGCAAGAAACAATCCCCACGACCAGAGTTAACCACATGAAATCCAGTTGAAATAAACCTTTATTTTAAGCATAAATTTCCAGACGGAAAAGAGTATTCTTATGATTATTACATCATAATCTGCTCGCGTAAGCTTAAGTGACCAACTTATTTCATTTCAACTTAGATTACTTAACATTAAAAACCGAGTTTTTAAAGGAGCTTATTGTCATTCTTGCATCATTTTACTCAAATTTCATTTAGTTCTGTTCAATAAATTCTGGCATTTATATTTAAAACTGAACATTTCGTGTCAAAAAACAGGCAAAATGTAAAATCTTTTAACAAATAAATTAAACGTTGCGAGAATGTCTTTGTTTTATCTTTGTTTTATCGTTATTTCCATGGCAGGTGCTCGTCTGAGCTCCAATCCTTCGCCCCCTCCCTCGTCAATTTTTCACAAGAAACACCCGTTAGGCTAAAACTACTGTCAATAATTGCCCCACTCTTTATCTGTACCTAAATCCAAACGTAGATTCCAAGAGCAAAGCTTCTTTCTTAGAACTGCACGCCAGTGGAACTCTCTGCCACTTGCCTGTTTCCCATCTGACTACAACTTGAACGTCTTCAAGTCCAACATAAACAAACTCCTGACAATCCTCCTCCTTAAGTAAGAGACTTTATCAAAATCCCCAATACTAATGATTATTACAATACTATCTCATTGATTACTGTACACGCAATAACCCTTATCCCTGAGTGGCCTTCGGGCCTTGATAAGTGGTGACCCTCATGTAAAAAAAAACGTTAAGAAGTGTTTCACATTAACACTTATGGACATTTTTATCAACAATTTCTTCTCAATTATTATTTAGTTACAATTCATTTGAAGGCAAATTGTAGAGAATAAAATGCTAACCCTGTACAGAGATTTCAAATTACGAAAATATTATGATTAATACCACCCTCTATCACGAAAATATTATGATTAATACCACCCTCTATCACGAAAATATTATGATTAATACCACCCTCTATCACGAAAATATTATGATTAATACCACCCTCTATCACGAAAATATTATGATTAATACCACCCTCTATCACGAAAATATTATGATTAATACCACCCTCTATCACGAAAATATTATGATTAATACCACCCTCTATCACGAAAATATTATGATTAATACCACCCTCTATCACGAAAATATTATGATTAATACCACCCTCTATCACGAAAATATTATGATTAATACCACCCTCTATCACGAAAATGTTATGATTAATACCACTCTCTATCACGAAAATATTATGATTAATACCACCCTCTATCACGAAAATATTATGATTAATACCACCCTCTATCACGAAAATGTTATGATTAATACCACCCTCTATCACGAAAATATTATGATTAATACCACCCTCTATCACGAAAATATTATGATTAATACCACCCTCTATCACGAAAATATTATGATTAATACCACCCTCTATCACGAAAATATTATGATTAATACCACCCTCTATCACGAAAATATTATGATTAATACCTACCCCACGACTGCTTGTACAACTTGTTCTTCATTGTAAACTCGGTCATTTTTTTTGACCGCAATATCAATAGTGATTAGACCATTCCAGTAACCTGTTCCTTATTGATTACGGTGTGGGTTTAATTTTGTGCAGATCTTAGAGATCGACCTTCACGGGATTTGCCTTCTCTCTTTGAGAAAGGATTAGTATATTGCTAATCCCCTGAGGTTCCTCTGCTGAGAAATGCCATCTTTTGTAAGGGTCAGATTACTCCTTCTGTGGAGCACTGACTTTTTCAAGCTTACTTTCCAGCCCCAGTGTCACATTTCCCGCGGTCGGAAAGAAATAAATAACGCTTTTCATTGTCATGTTTCACATGGGACGGAAAGACGCATGCACATATAGCTCGTTAGTACAGTTATTGACGACGCTAAATTCACTCACTGAAATTTTGCCGGTCTAATGTCCGAGGGTGAAGAAATTTGGTAGAAACGTATTTTCATTTTTTTTATAAATAATAACGAGAAGAGAAAATTATAGGAAGAGAGAAAAAGAGATAGAGAGAAAGCGAGAAATCGATAGAGAGATGAATGTTGCGCGAGTTTGAATAATTGATTTAATTGTTTTTTTCTTTCTCCGGAGATTTGGCTCTGTGCTTCGACCTAGGTCAACAATAGGCGACAGCCTCGATTTAACTCTAGCGTTGCACAATGGCCGAAGTCTCTTTCCGGTCTACAATTTTCCCCTAGCAA
>NC_136491.1:153840436-153842936 GCF_053919585.1 Euprymna scolopes
CAAATTAAAAAAATATATACTTTCGGGGTTATTTATTTATGTTGGTAGTGTAGAAAAAATGTATGAATGTTTTTAAGAAAGTGTATTAAGAAATGAAGAATAAAAAAAAATTAAGGCGGTGGGTAAATCGCCGTTGTAAAATGCTCTTATGTGGTCAACGGGATAAATAGGTTTATTTGTAAGAAAATTGCGACAACCAAAATTGATGACAACCATCCCCACCCCTCCCATGTTTAATAATGATTTCTAAATAATAACGTTAATATTTCAGTGCGCAGGTCAAATTCTGTAAACGTAGCGATTTGTGTTTATTTGTTTACGTTGTTATGGGTTTATGTTTATGTACGCATGCGCAACCGGAAGTCGTAAACCGGATGTTCGGTTACAACACCCGTTACAAGGTCATTTGAGTCTTATAATAATATATATATATCGTAAACCACATACAGTACTGTTTCGCTGTATTAAAGATCATCAGTGCAGCTAGATAAGCAACTACCTCAAATCAGGATCAAAACTCGACCACCAAAACGGCAGTCGGCCCTTCTAATCGTTACGCTATTCAGCTGCTGCCAGGCTGAGTCGGGAATTAACAATGTTTTACATTGTCCAAACGCCTAAGCTCAATATATATATATATATATATATATATATATATATATATATATATATATATATATATATATATATACACTTGTGCCCGATATTATTCATACCCCTCGGATCTTTGAGATTTCTATAAGAATATTGCTCAAACCAGAAGGTAGACAATATTAAAGGGATTTCAAACAATAAATCAAGCATAAGCATTTAATTTAAACTCAACAAATAAATAAATTATGCAAGTTTGAAACATTATACAAAGAAAAACAATAATGGCACTAGTTCAAAATTATTCATACCTCTCTTACTAATAGTCAATAGCATGCCCTTTATTCTTAATAACTGCCTGTAACCGTTTTGGATATTTATCAACAAGGTTTTTACAAGCATCAACACTGATTTTTGACCATTCTTCAATGCAGTAGTTCTCCAAATCCCTCAAATTTCTAGGTTTCCGCTTTTTAACCTCAGTTTTCAATATGTGCCAGAGGTTTTCGATAGGGTTCAGGTCTGGACTCTGGCTAGGCCATTCCAAAACATTAATTTGATTATCCTCAAACCATTTCTTGACTATTTTGGCAGTATGTTTTGGATCATTATCCTGTTGAAGGACCCAGTTTGGTCCTAAATGGAGCTTCTCTGCATCCTGTCTAATGTTTTTCTGGAGTATCTCCAAATATTGCTCCTTCTTCATGGTTCCATCTATCTTGACCAAACTACCTGGACCATTAGCCGAAAAGGAGCCCCAAAACATTAGACTACCACCACCATGTTTCACCGTGGGTATGGTGTTCTTTGGGTTGTAAGCTTCTCCTTTCTTCCTCCAAACGTAAGAAGCATCCATACGGCCAAACAATTCAATTTTTGTTTCGTCAGTCCACAAAATACTTGAGAAAACGGCTCTGGAGAATTCACATGGGTCCTAGCAAACTTTAGACGTGCTGCAAGGTGTTTTCCGGTGTGCAATGGAGTCCTTCTTGGTCTTCCTTTCAGACCATTTTCATGCAGAGTCCTTTGCAATGTTTGCCTTGATATTTTTATGCCAGAAGACTCCAGATTTTCTAAAATGTCCTTAGTAGTGGTGGTTGGATTTGCATTAACACTTCTTACAATATTCCTGGTGGTTCTAGCAGACAGTTTCCTTTTCCTTCCTCTACTAATCAAGTTGTTTGTTGTGTGGTGGCTCTGGAATTTTTTGATGATGCTCTGTACTGTGGCTGTAGGGACCTCAAATTTCTTGGAAATTGACTTGTAACCTAAACCATCCTTATGTGAATTCACAATTTTAGTCCTAAGATCATTACTAAGCTCTTTTTTCTTCCCCATTCTAATAATTTTTATTCTTTTATTGGTTTTCAGTTGATATCATTTTAATTTCTGAAAATGCAAAAAACGAAATGAAATTAATCAAAGGTTGTATAAAAGCATTCAAAATAAGAATCAAATAGGAAACAAACAGTCAGAAACTCGATTAATACTGAAAAAATAAGGGGGTATGATTATTTTTGAACATTGCAGATTTTATAAATAGCTGTATATTTCTTTTATTACAAGTATCCCGATATTTTAAAATGACGAAAATGATCAGAAGAGGTTTATTAAGAATATGTATCAATATGGACGTAAACAATAAATTCTTACAAAGTTACACCTGATAAACTCAATTTTCAAGGGGGGGTATGAATAATATCGGGCACAAGTGTATATATATTTATATAAAATGGGTTAAGAAATTCCAACGAAAAAAGATTCATATTTAAATAAGGGAGTAGTCACCAACAATGTGTATTTTTTAACATTATTTTATTATTCCGTGTCTTGGTTTTTCATTGAGAATTATGTTTGGATCATTGTAATAATGTTTTTAAGTCATTGAAATCGTTTTTACGCGCGTTTC